>NC_133531.1:120470861-120771028 GCF_048544455.1 Silene latifolia | reverse complement strand
GATATCCTACAAAAAAAGACATTTGTCAGACCTGGGTGCAAGCTTATTGTCAGACTTGATCTTAACATACGCTTCGCAACCCCAAATACGCATGAATGACAAATGAGGGACTTTCCCTGTGCATATCTCATATGGAGTCTTATCGGCCGCTTTAGTCGGGCTTCGATTTAGTGAAAATACTGCAGACAAGAGGACAAAACCCCAAAATGAACTAGGAAGCTCAGTTAGACTCATCATGGACCGAACCATATCTAGTAAAGTTCGGTTTCTCCTTTCGCCTACACCATTTAATTGCGGTGTGCCAGGAGGAGTCCATTGTGATACTATACCACAATCTTTTAGGTGTGAATCAAATTCAATATTTAAATACTCACCACCACGGTCGGACCGTAGGGTCTTTATCTTTTTATCCAATTGGTTCTCTACTTCATTTTGGAACTCTTTGAACTTGTCAAAGGCTTCACTCTTGTTCTTCATTAAGTAGACATACCCATATCTAATTAAGTCATCAGTAAAAGTAATGAAGTAGTGAAAACCTCTTCTAGCGGTGATGGTCAATGGTCCACACACTTCCGTATGTATGAGAGCCAAAACCTCACTAGCTCGTGTCCCTTTTCCCGCAAAAGGTGCACGAGTCGTCTTGCCTAGAAGGCAAGACTCGCATGTACCATAAGATTCGAAACCAAATGGTTTGAGAACTTTTGATGAAGCAAGTCTCTTAATGCGTCTTTCGTTTATGTGGCCTAAACGACAATGCCAAAGGTAGGATTCGTTTGGATCACCCGTTTTGAGCTTTTTAGTTTCTACATGATAAACGTAATTAACATCATTTAAAACATAAATGCCTCCAATTGAAATGGCCTTGCCATAAACCAAATCATTAAAAGAAAAAGTACAACAATTGTCCTTAATCATAAAACAAAAGCCTTCCGCGTCTAACGCGGAAATGGAGATGATGTTCTTAGTTAAAGTTGGTACAAAATAACACTTATTTAAATACAACTCTAAACCACTAGCTAAAGTGAGCACATAGGTCCCCACGGAAACGGCGGCTACTCTAGCTCCATTGCCCATACGGAGATCCACATCACCTTTTGCTAGTGCTTGCACGTCCCTTAAACCCTGCAAATGATTACAAAGGTGAGAGCCACATCCGGTATCAAGTACCCAAGTGTAAGTATAAGCATAATTAACGTCTATCACATAGAGAGAGGAAATCATACCAATAGGCGTCACACGCCCTTCCTTGAGATCCTCCAAGTATTTGGGACAACTCCTCCTATAATGCCCCTTCTCATTACAATGGAAACATTCGGCCTCAGAGAGTTTGACACTTTTTGCCTTGGGATTGCCATTCTCAACGGCCTTCCCCTTTCCCTTGTCATGTTTCTTTGACGATTTCTTATATTGGGACTTTTCTTTCCCTTTTCCTTTCTTGACTCCAAGAGACATGTTCTTTAACTTCATGATTAAAACATCTCCTTTTTCACTCCCACTAGATTCCATATCCCTCTCCGCTTGGGTGAGGAGTGCATGAATTTCATGGTAACTCTTATCCATGTCATTCATGTTGTAGATTACCCTAAAGTGGGCAAACTTGGTGGGGAGTGAGTGGAGGATACGATCCACCACAAGAGTCTTAGGAATCTTACACCCTAGACGCTCTAGGATGTCAACATATTCGACCATTTTGAGTACATGGGGACCAACCTTTTGGCCCCTATCAAGCTTAGCTTCAAAGAAGCGTGCCGCCGCATCGTATTGACGGACTTTTGGTGTTTGTGAAAACATAGTGATCATACGAGTGAATATCTCGTACGCATTTAAAGAAATGCATAATAGCTTGAGCTTTGGCGACATCGACCATATCAACACATTATTGATATCATTCGACATCCTCACATGGTCATCATAGGCGGTCCGCACCGCCGATGAAGCCCTTGCACCGGGCTCGATAGGAGGATCATCGGTCAAGTAAGTAGCACATTGTCGGACAACGCGACACTTTTGATGTTGGATTCCCATTCAAGAAAGTTACTACCGTCATCTTTTAAGATACATTTGTCCATTACGGACCTTAGCCATGAATCTTTGCCTAGTGAAGTAGTCGATGGAGTTGATGAAGTTGCCATTGCGAATTAAAATGCTACAACAAAAAGGAAAAATTAATATCCATTGTTTAAAAATTTACTTGTGAAAACATGTTTAACAAGTTTTAGCATTTATATAATGATCTCCCACTAAATTATATAATTGATTCCAAGACCCAAATATTAAACAAAAATGAGCATCGCTTGGGCGAAACATCCCATAATTGTGTAAATTCGGTAAGTCACGTTGACTAATTCTACCTCTAGAACTCTTGGTCGACGAATTTCTTTAAATCCATCTACTAGCCCCGGAACACAAGACCGTCTTATATCCCGTTGAGTCCAACCAATTTTAGCGTGTGATAACCGTTTACCACCCTACTTACCCAAGGTAAAAAGAGAACACCCCGCTTGGGCGAGCGTGGCTCTAATGAACAAGAGATTCATAGGTGTTACTAATTGGTAAGGCTAATCTCAATTTTAGTTATGTGAGAGATCTTGTCAATTTAGTCATAAATTCCTTATAAGTGAATTAATTCGGTGAATGTAAATGACGTAAATTGACAACCGCAAAAATAAAATGCATGTGAATGGCGATTTTGGTATGCGCGAAAATAAAACAAGCAAACAAGTAAGCATATGTAAAAATCCTAGTATGGCCACCTAGTTAATAAAAACTAGTCTATTACATTTCGGAAACCAACTACTTGGTCCCTTACCTCTTCATTCCATAAGTGGCTCCTTCTTGTGGGATTTGGAACACCTTCCAAAAATAGACTCCGTCTCGTCGTAATCCGTCTTTTGGAAACGCCGGTAAAAATAACTATTACAATTGAATTACATAGCTATTCCTATTATACATTAATTAATAAAATAAATAAAACTATTAATTAATTACAAACCGACGATACGAGATCGTATTTAATACAAACAAATCGATATTCCCATTCATTTCGGGTAATAACGATTAAAATTAACTAGGCCATACTAGGTACAACAAGATAAATACTTTAAATAAATGACAATCATTCATTCAACTTAAATAAATATGCTTAAAATGCTGTAAAATGATGCCAAAATCGCTCTATTTGTCATTCGTTGGTATCCATCTCGGTTTTTGTGGATTTAATCGATTTTTAACATGTAAAAATCAATAATCAACTCTTAAATCTCATTTAAGTCCAAACTAATTATCCAAACTGTTTTGAACCTCAAAATTAGTCCTCACTAATTTTATGATAAATAATTAGTTTGATTTGGTGATATTTTGCTAATTTAATCGGTAAAATCATAATATTTAAGTAAAAATCCAAAATTATTGAAAAATTACCCAAAAATTGAAACAAAAATTTTGAGTATTCTGGAACACTCCCATGAACACCAAAATGTCAGAAAAATTGCCCCAAAAATCCGGATAAAATTTATGAAGAAAAAGATCGATATTTATCGGTTTTTAACCACTAAAACCAATAAACATCAAAATAAGGTGAAAACACATATTAAAATTCACTTTTAACATTTAAATAATATTTTTAAATGTAAATAAATTTATCAAGGGCATAATCAAATGTTTCAAAATTATGATTAATTGATTTCACTTTTATCGACTTTTATCTCATAAAATCAATAAACATGAAAAATTCTAACAAACCTTCAACCTTTTGCATACAAACAGTAGAAAACATGCATGAAATACCATAAAAAAGCCATGCACTGAATAAACGTTTAACTATTTTTAGTCAATTTTTAACTAAAATACGGCATTTTGACTCGGTTTTCTACCAAAAATCATTAAAAATAGCAAAATAACTTCAAAAATCACCAAACTTAACCACAAACCTTTTAAGATCATTAGGTATGCATGCCCCAAAAATTTCGTGCTAAAACCTCTTCTAACACAATTTTTGGGTTTTTATAAATTATCTCATAATTCATTAAAATGCTTAAAATCAACATGCAAATTACAAGCCTAAGCTCTGATACCACTTGAAAGATCATAGATCCATATTAGACTCTCTAATAAAAATTAAATTATCTCATAATTTATCATTTAGGTGATCTATGTAACATGCATGCAAATATAAAAGCATGAAAATGAAAGTTTAAGGAAAAACAATTTCCTTACATTGATTTTATGGTAAAATGGGCACAAACTAGTTCACATTACTAGCTTGTTCTTGAGCTTATACCAAATGGATGATCCTCCTTACTAATCTTCAAAGAGAAGATCTTCTTCAAGATGCACCCAAGAACTTAACCCAAAAATAATAACAAGTAATTAACTAGAAACTTGTTATTATTATACCCTTGATAATATTTTAATATTACTAACTCTCTTAGTAAATATTAATATGTATACTAACAATCTTAGTAGAGATGTGTATTATTTTTAGAGAGAGGAAGACCAAAATAAATCACATGCAAAGTCCACAAGTGAATGATAAAAATGAACAATTTTGGTCGATATGGGGGACAAAACCGGTGGGGTGGAGTGTTAGGTGAGGAAGAGTACGTGTTCAATTGTCTTATATTATTTTATCTTACATCACATGCAAAATCAATATAAGATAACTTATGGTAGTATATAAAGTAAGATGAAATGATTATGTCACTAATCATCCACTACTCTATTTTACACGGTCCACTTGCCCATTTACGGGTCCTGTTGGTTCTTATATTTGTCGCACAAATACGTGTAATTTTATTTTAAACATCGTTTCATGTTTAAATACTTCCATAATTAATTCGTCACTACTACAAATCCAGGCAACTACAACGCCCCTTTAACAACGATTATTCACGAAAATCACAATAGACGTTGTAGAATGTATGGCGCGAATTTTACTAAAATTAATTACAACGGGTATGGTTATAAAAACCGTTGTTATTAGTTTTAACAATGGGTCACACATGCACAACCGTTGTTAATAATTTGGCGCAAAATTGGCGCAAAGTTAGTGAAAAGTAATCACAACGGTTACTTTTGTAACCCGTTGTTAAAACATATTTGACAACGGGTGTTTTTTACAACCGTTGTTAAAATATATTTCACAACGGTTGTTGTTTAATAACCGTTGTCAATACCTTCCATACTATAAACCACACAAACACAAGTCTGCTGCAGCCACAAAACACAACCCTTAATACACAAACACAAACACAAACACAGCAGACAAACAAACACAAAACACACACTTTCTCTTTCTCTCTTTCTCTCTTTCTCATCGTCGCTTTATCTTCTCGCCGTCACTGTTGATTTCATCGTCTCTTACGTTCTGTATTTATCAGGTAAATTTCGCCGTCACTGTTAGTTTCATCGTCATTATTTTCTTTTTCTATTTATTTCTTTTGCATGTATGTGTTTTTATCGACCATTATGTTATTTGTTTAAGTATTGTTCGCATAATTAGTTAGTAAAACAATGAAGAAGCAAGATGAAGAAGCAAGATAAACATAATTAATATATATATATATATATATATATATATATATATTTATAAATACATAAATTAAAAAAAAAAATTACATATATAAAAATGCAATTCTTTTATTTTCATAGAGGATCTTATTCTGCTCTATCGTATCCGTCCTCTCCTCCTTGGCTATTTGGAGGTTCCGTTCAGCCAGCTTGCTATATCGTCATATAGCCGCAATCGCTGCTCGCTCCGTCAAGCCATCTTCTTTGGCGTGCTTGATGCGGATCGAGCATCCGCAAGGTAGCTCCCGAAACTTTCCTCAATATGGAGGAACCGGCGGGTGAAGTCGTTGTTGTTCTCGATCATAGTAAGAGTCTTAAGGATGAAATCATTCATTTTGTTGGAGTTTGGAGTTTGTTTTGAAAGATTAAGTAGAGTTATTTATTTGGAGTTTGTTTTAGCAGTTAGGGTTTGGAGATGTGTATATATTGAGATAATGGAAATGTTAGTTGAGATAATGCAATGTATTTATACTAAGCAATGTGTGGGTTGAGTTGTTTTTTAATTAATATATATGTTAGGAAGTTGTGCCATAATCATCATCATATCTCTCAATGCTGATTCAAATCTTATTACTAACCCTTCTCATTCCATATTGTTCGTTCATATGCACAGTGATGTCAGTAATAATGCATGCATCGGAATTATAACGGGCCGTAATTATGCATGCATCTAGTAATATTTAATTTAATTTTTTTTTTATTTTTTAAGAACAAACAACAACGGTTATTTAAAAACAACCCGTTGTCTTTAGTTATAACAATGGTTTTGTATATTAAAACCCGTTGTTATAACTTTCCCTCCAAAATTGAGTCACACTTTCCACAACGGGTTTTTATACTTAAAACCATTGTTAATATTTTTAACAACGGTTTCCTTAAGAAAACCAACCGTTGTTAAAACCTTTTACAACGGACGCTTTAACAACGTCTGCTTTTTTATATAACAACGGTTTTTGACCGTTGTTATAGCCTGTATCTGTAGTAGTGCGTCCAAATCACTCCGTAAATATACGTGTACCACTACACATATTATTTACGTACTAATATTAATCACATTAATCAATTAGTACAATTTTAGTGAATTAACAATTAATTAACTAAAACCCGTCTCCCAAAATTTATTATTCAATTATCACATAATTAAATAATAACTGCCGTTCCTCGAGTTCGCAACTCGAATTCTCTCTTAAAATAATTGACTAACCTTTTAGTCTACAAATAAAGGGACTAAATAAATTGTATCTCATACAATTAATTAGTTGTCTATTGGGGTTCGCTCCTATAGGTGTGACCGAAAGGGGTCAGTTGATCACCGCCGTCTCACGACAATAACGTCAAACTCTAGTCAGCCAACCGTTATCGATTTACGTTAATCAACTGACGAGGATCAAATAATTAAATATCTGATGATATTCCATTAATGAGATTTATTATGTTAACGCACTATTGTGGAGGACACTAACTCCAACAATAATCGCATTTATCGTTTGAGTTTTATTTAACTCACCCGTTACCTTGTTGTATCCAAATGGGTTATAGAGACAAATTGAACCCCATTAAAGTGAACTGGATTGACATGGTATTCGCCCCTAGTTACTTATATGAGGTGACGTCTCGAAGTGACTAGAGTGTGATGCGATTGATAACAAGTTCAAGTGCCATAGAGTCATATGGGATGACTAGTCGATCACATAGGCAGACTGTATGAGACACTCTGTCGGGCAGTGACCGCTTATAGAGTTCTGGTAATTCATAAAGCCTGGTCGTGGCAAGAGCTACTATAGTATTCTTATGAGTCAATTATTTTGACTAGAGACTATTCGCCCAAGTTGGCACAAATTTCTGATTAGTTTTGATTTATACTCTACGACTTCGTAAATGAGGTCAAACTGGGTATATTTTGGGTTATGATGAACTGTGGCTGAACAAAGGGAATAGTGCAATAGGAATTGTCCACCTCTTGTCAGGGTTGTTTGAAATTTCAAGGCCACTCGATGAGTAGTTAACTGGAAATGCGTGGCCACGCTCGGAAGGTATCTATGGTAGAAAATTCCGGTCAGACAGTTACTCTCCAGATCGAGGAAACCACTCAAGATATGATCAAGTGCAAGTAAGACCTGCAAGACACCTTGCATTGAGTGGGAGATTGTAATAGGTCAAGAGAATTGGTGACGCACTCTTGTCTCGGACAAGTGGGAGATTGTTGGAAAATGTGTCCTCAACAATAGTGCCATCACATGATTTAATATCATAATTAAATCTCATATAAAGAATACGTAAGGGATGATTCAATTATATAGTCAACTGATCAACATTAATCGGTAACGATTGGCTTGCTAGAGTTTGACGTTACTGTCGTGGGACGGTGGTGGCCAGTTGATCCCTTAAGGTCACACCTAAAGGTTGTTGCCCTTATCTGTAAAGTTGATTAATTGTATGATGATACAAGTTAATCAATTCCTTAAAATTGAACAATTCACTTGTGAGAGAGAATATTGATATCTTATTGTAATGGGATTAAATAATATTTATTTTAGTAATTGAAATACTTTATTACTAAAATTGTTTATTGTTTGTGAAACAATAGAGATGAGAATGAATGGTTAATTATAATTACAAGATGTTGTGAATTATAATTATATGACCCATTTTATTTATGTGATCAAGTATCACTAGTCAATTTGTTGTATGTAATTTAATTAATTTATAAAATGATATTTATGTGATAAATATGCATTAAATTAATTAATAACATGTAACATACTACATGTGACATATTGTGTGACAATTGACAAAATAAAATGGTAGTCCATTTTATATAAGTGGACCGAAATATAGAGGGTTTAATGGATGGTGGTGATTTATTTTAATAAGCTAAAATAACATCATCATGACACTACTTACCTAGCCTTACATGCCTAAGATTTTGATAAGAACAAAAGAAAAAAGTCTCAAGAGGTTGAGGCAAAGACTCTTTTTCTGATATTGAACATCAAGCTGATGTGGCAGAGACAAAACTGATAAATATCCAGCAGCATATTGTGAGAAGTCATGGGGATTTAGATTTAATTCAACAAGAGGTTGAGGCCCACAAGGAGTATCAAGGATTATACTTAGCTAGGATGGAGTTTCTCAAGCAAAAAGCAAAGGCTCACTGGCTCAAAGAAGGAGATTCAAATTCCAGTTATTTCCATAGTCTTATCAAAGCTAGGAGAAATAAGAATTTTATTCATCACATAGCTGATCATAAAGGGGTTGTACATAAAGAGGAATCAGGCATCCAACAGGCTTTCCTTGATTATTATCAGATGCTTCTTGGCACCAAGAGCAACACAAAAAAAGTTAAGGTTAGCATTGTGAAAAAGGGAAAGACTTGCACAAGTCAGCATTCTCAAATGTTACTGTCCCCTTGCACTCCTGAGGAAGTCAAAGACATTTTGTTTCAGATTCCTAATGATAAAGCTCCAGGCCCAGATGGTTGTTCAAGCAAGTTTTTTAAAGACTCATGGGACATAATAGGGCTTGATGTTGTGGAGGCTGTCATGGATTTTTTCCAGTCAGGATGCTTATTAAAGCAGCTGAATGCAACCTTGGTTACTTTGATTCCTAAAGTAGATAGACCTGCCAATGTCTTACAATATAGACCCATTGCTTGTTGCAATGTGATCTATAAATGCATTTCCAAGATACTTTGCTACAGATTGGCTAAGGTTCTACCAGATTTAATATCTCCAAACCAAGGGGGTTTCATTAAAGAAAGAAGCATAATGGAGAATATTTTGATATGCCAAGATCTTGTGAGACTTTATGAAAGAAAGGCAGTTTCTCCTAGATGTTTATTCAAGATGGATCTACAAAAAGCTTATGACACTATAGAATGGGCTTTCTTGGATGACATGCTCCAAACCTTAAAGTTTCCAGACCAATTTAGAGAGTGGATCATGCAGTGTGTCACAACTGCTACTTACTCAATCAATCTTAATGGTAATGTTTTTGGCTTTTTCAAGGGGCAGAGAGGATTGAGACAAGGTGACCCCCTATCCCCTTTGCTTTTTACTATATGCATGGAATACCTCTCTAGGCTGCTGGCATACACTACTGAGGGATCAAGTTTTAAATACCACCCACTGTGCAAACCCCTTAAGCTCACTCACCTTATGTTTGCTGATGACTTATTGCTTTTTTGTAAAGGAAATGCTCAATCTATCATGACTATTCTCAGAACTTTTTCTACCTTTTCAAAGAGCTCTGGTTTAAACATGAGTAAAGGGAAGTCCAATGCTTATTTTAATGGGGTGCCAGAAGATTTAAAGAATGATATCCTCCAAGTTTCAGGTCTTGTTCAAGGTACCCTTCCGTTTAAATACCTAGGAGTCCCTATAAAAACTACAAGACTAAATGCTCAGGACTGTGCCCCCCCATTGATAAACCGTTGAGTAAGATAAAGGGTGTGGGGGCTAGGAAGCTATCCTATGCAGGGAGGCTTGTACTAGTACAATCAGTCTTTAAGACTCTCCACAACTACTGGGCCTCAATGTTTATTTTACCTACTGGAGTCATCACAAAAGTGGAAGCAATTTGCAGACATTTCCTCTGGGATGGGGGTGTGGACTTTATCAGAACACCCCTTGTCTCTTGGGAAAAAATCTGCCATCCAAAAAAGGAGAGTGGACTTGGGCTCAAAAATGATATTCTATGGAATAAAGCGGCAGTGGGGAAATTAGTATGGTGGATAGCATCCAAATCTGACCATCTCTGGGTCAAATGGGTAAGCCACACTTACTTAAAAGGGCAAAATTGGCAGACTTACTCCCCTCCCTCTAACTCAAGCTGGAGTTGGAGGAAGATTTGCCAAACCAAAAATATCTACACTGAAGCTTATATTCAACAGATCTGGACCAGTCAGAAGGGGCAAGAATATACTATTGCAAAGGGGTATGAGTTTATTCGTGTGAAAAAGCCTGAGGTTTCCTGGGTTTCACAGGTATGGAAAAGATGGTCCATCCCTAAACATAGCTTTCTAGTCTGGATACATCAACACAATGGTCTCAACACAAAGGACAAATTACACAAGATAGGGGTCAGTCCTGATTTCGCTTGTTGCATTTGTGACCGGGGCAGAGAAGATAACTACCACTTATTTTTTCAATGCCGCATGCAAGATGAAAAGAGTAATTAATTTCGAAGTTGAAAAGTGGATGGGAATACGATTACCTTACCAAGATCTGCACTGGAGGAATTCTCGAAGGGGCTCCAAACTCAAAAGGGGCTTGATAAACTCGGTTTTGAATGCCTGCATCTACAGTATATGGTTCCAACGAAATCGTAGAAGGGTGGAGATGCAAATCCTTCGACCCGAAATTGTTGCCAGGCAGCTTATCACAGAAATGAAGAAGAGGCTGCGAACCACGACCTTTTTACCAGTGAAAGATAGAGACAAGAGTTGGATTCAAGGTCTTTTAGATTTGAATTGAAGATGACTGAAACTAAATAAAGGACGACAGAGGTGATTGAGATCGAAGAAGGTGAAGTTTACCTGGGTTTGTTGTCTAAATTAGGGATTAGGTCTATCTTGTTTTGTCATTCCTTATTTTGATCAGGTTTTGATGTAAGTGGGATGTAAGGTTTTGTTTCGTTGTGGACTTATAAGTCTGGACTTGAGATGTTTATTGAGTTAGGAAGTGGCCTGCTAGTGGCTGGTCCCATCTCAAATGTATGGTTACTCATCTTTTTGATAATATATTCTTACATTTTATCAAAAAAAAAAGGAAAAAGTGAAAGACCATATATTGGTCCTCCCACACACCCAAAACCGTGACCCTCCTTTACATATGAAGTGGGTGTGCTCTATGTTTACTAGTGTAGTATTCATTTAATTATCCCATCTTATCATTCATACACATCTCTCTTCCATAATTCATTTTTCTCTAAAAACTTGAGAAATGATGATCTAATTTGTTCAATGAGATTACTAATATTATTAGTGTAATATATGAGTATTAGTAATCAAATTTAAGGTAAACTACTAAACAAATATCTAGCACATATTATTTAGTAGAGATAAGGGATATTCTTGGGTGCAATCAAGAGGAGTGACTTCTATACTTGGAGTCTTTGGAGGATCATCCTAATACTCATCATAGCTCAAGAACAAGTGAAGGTAGGAGACCTTATTTGTGCCCACAAAACCGAAATTAACAATGTAAGGGACATTGTTTTCTTATAAATCTCTTATTTTGTTATGCATGCACTAGATCTAAAGAACAAATAATTAAGAAGTTAATTAGTTCACTATTAGAGGAGTCTAATAATAGGTATATGAACCTAACACGTTTGACTATGTAATCTAAGCTTTCGTAGACTATTAAGCATATGAGCATGGTATCGCATACATGTTTTACGTCCCCCTCTCATTTTCTCCGGCCCGATTTCACTTTTTTGGTTAGTAAATAAGTAGCCTACTTAATTAAATTTGCGTGGATATTATTACTTTTATAAATGTTGTAAAGGAGTTTGTGTGGTGGTTTGATGTATTGCCTAAATATGGGGGCCAAAATCATTATATTTGTTAATTATAATTGTCCAAGTATACAATAGTTTAGGTTAGTTGTTGTATATAAATGAATGAGACTATGAATGAACAAAAATGCATATATACTAAACTGCAAATTTAATTTCAATCAACAATAATCTCGAGGACAATCTGCCTAAACAATTGTATTGTCCGAATTCGCATATTGCGACTAATTCATAATTTTTGAGCACCTCAATTTATAAATGAGTTAATGCATATGGCCTAGTAGTTCTCATGCAAAAACTTTAAATATCGTAAATTCGCTGACATGGTTCTAGTAAACCGTTGTAAGTTGTAATTCTGTGTTGGCTTCCCTGAGATATTTGCATTTATAATGGACCAAAACATGTAAAGGCCGATGATGGGAGCGAAATGTCGCTGTGGGGTCTGCATGCATGTAGCTTTTTTATAAACATTGAAGACTAATTATCTTTGTTTAATAATCATGGGAATGACATGCATACAAAAAATTAAATCAATGTCAAGTTACAAACGCTCATAATATAAGCACACACTAAAGTAAGCCAAAGGCCAAAACCAACCAATATCCCAGATTCCGTACCGAAGATTTAACCCTAAAACTTCATAGAAATGATACCAATCTCACCCGTCGCTTCTAGATTAATCTGATTCCTTGTTGGAAAAAACAATGTGAGTGTTAAGCAGAATATCTACCGCCGCTAGGATTTGTGATTGGCCACATAAGCTTACATAGCTTTTCATCATTTTTGACATCCAATTGTATGTGCCTTGGCATTATTTTTTGATCTTGTTATCTTTCAGTGACATTTTCAGCCAACTCCAATACCAAAACAAAACGGTATTCAAGGACGGCGGAGAGTGAGAGAGGTAAATAGTAGAACTTAAGTAAGGTCTCTGAGCATACCTAGACAATACGCAAGAGAATTTAATCCGACTTTAACGGACTGTGAAACAGACTTTTGTTTGCCCTTTACCACGCCCTTTACTCCAATAACCTACCAAGACAATACGCAAGAGAATTTAATTTAATATTTTTTGATTGATTATTCAAAAAGTATGATGAATCGTGAATGAATTATCAAGCACTGGGTTAGTGATGCTTCATAGTTATGGTATTTTCACATAGAACAAAGCAAATGGGTGGAGTAGAAGTTAAAAAATGGCATCATGAAATACAACAAATATTATCTACAAGTGTAATTTACCCAAAACTTTAAAATTAGTACCTCTATGAAAAAAACCCACAAAATAATGATATGGTGGTTTGTTTCTTCATCATAGTTGCTCCCAGGGGTGGAATTAGCCTATTTTTACTAGGGCTATAGTCATAGATGAATTGTTAAATAAATTTCAGTGCATTAATATTGCATAGCCTAATTGTAGCATAAATGGTAGTCTTGAGGAGGGTAAGCCTCCAGTTTTAGCTGTCTTTATTATTTTTATTGCATAGGAATGCATTCGCTCCTTTTTGAACCTTTTTGTATTTGAATGCAAGTGGCACCGTCCCGGTACGTAGAGCCGTGGAGGATGGCCAACCGGCTGCGAGCTACGGCTATCGAGGCACTCATAGGTGGCTGGGGACGACATGTTTGAACCTCTCATTCCCTTTCTTATTTATTTTTTGACATTTAGAATTTTATTGCAACAAAATGTTACTTCACTTTATTAAAATGAGGCATTTCTTCATTTATACGCAGAGAGAGCGTGACGTGGAGCGCGAGTTGGCGCAGTCCCGGGAGGAGACGACTCGTTTGTTGAGGGAGCTTGAGGTCAGGGATGCCGAGATCGCTGCTCTTGAGGAGACCGTAGCTGAGCTGAGGGGCCACCAGGACTAGCTGTTGTTTTTGTCGTCTTGTATTCTTGTACATTTTGGACTTTTCGGACTTTGTTTCGGGCGAGGGCCCCCGGTTTGATGTATATACTGTCTTTTGTTGTGTACATAATGGCCTGAGTGCCTTTGCTGTTGGGTGTTTGTTGTTCCTGCAGGCTAGCTTAAAAAACAGGTTTGGTAGGTGACGGTTTGTGTCGTCATGCTGCCGAAATTTACATAGAACTTACGAGTAAAACAACATATAGCATATAGGTAGCCTAAATTGGCGCAAAATGAAAAAAAGTAAAAAAAGTGAAAAAAGTGCCCGAAAATGAGGAAAATGACAAAAATGAGAAAAAATGCCCAGAAATGAGCAAAATACCGGACGGTAGGGAGGGGTACTCCCTAAAAAAAAAATTTAAAAGAAATTTCTAAGTGTGAAATGTATTGAAAACGAGGAGTGAAATGATTCCCCTAAAAAAAGAAGATGAAAATGAGTAAGTGTGCGCGTTTGGCGAGAATGTCGACTTTGTCTCGAAAAGCGATTACCAAATTACCAAATTTTGACGAAATTACCAAATTAAATTTCTATAGGAATAGGAAATCCTAACCAAAAGCAAAAATAGGAAAGATCCATGGCTGGCAGCACGGAAAAGGACTTGGGGAAGAGGCGCATCAAATGCTGCGTCATTTCCCCAGGTTGCCAGTTCCCGACAGAAATTTGGAAAGAACGAATAGTATAAATAGATGCTTCTGTTGAGCTTTTATTCACATAATTCTTTCATCTTTTCTTCCGTCTATTACATAAAACTCACATATCCTTTCAAAAAATTTCCAAAATTATGGATGCCTTTGAAAACCGTCTGAAGGAATGGACGAACGAGTTTACAAATATTGAGAAACACGACATGTGTGCTTTCAATTTAGGATCGATCATAAGTCTCAAGTTAGTGAAAGTGGTGAAACCCTTTTTGGATGCTTATCTTGAGTATTGGGACCCAAATTTTCACGTATTCGCCTTTCCGGGAGGCGAATTTGTCCTTTCCCTGAAGAAATAGCTGTTGTTGGAGGATGAGACCTAGAAAATGTACCGGCTATACCCCCTAACACTCAAGGATATAAAAATAAATTTAGGGACTTGCTTGGATTGACCAAGGTTGAGGTGGACCGTCTTGTGACCTCAAAAGGTGTCCGCATGTTTGACTTTATCGATCGATTTATAAATAGGGAGGACCCTACTACTTCTTATGTTGCGAGGCGCAGGGCCTTCGAGTTTTGTCTACCGTATTGCTATGTCCTTCGAGGGAATGTTGATGAGGAGATTAGGGGTGATCCTCATTTTTTGAGCATAGTAGAGCAAATGGAGCTGCGCAGAAGCCCAACATGCCTAGTCTTAGGGGAGGTAGCCTTGGTTTGGATAATAGAAAGGCCAACCGCGAGCTTCCTTATTTGGGAAGTCTCGTCATTTTGCAGGTAAGAACCCAAATTATTCTTTTTTTTGGTCGATATATTGGTATTAATGCCCATCCCCTTTTTGCAGGTTTGGCTGATGGAACGGCTGCGGCTAATCGAGCCCCCAGTTAATGTGAAAGGATATCATGCTCGATCAATTGCAATGAGAACTAGGCTATACATGATGGACTTCACTCGGGTATGCAACTACTGGGAAAATAAGTTGAAGAGTGAAGGTGGCCCCTTGATCCGACACGGTCAGTTCGCGTCCCTGGCTTGGAATTCATGGTTTGTATTTTTTCGGAGAGATTGATGAGGCAAGTGGGCGTTAGGAAGAAAATTCTGAAGCTAGATACCGTTCCTCAAACTGCCTTGGCACATACTTCGGAGTCTTCTCGAGAGTGGCTAATTCGGTGGGCCCAGAGGAACATGTGGTTCATACCAGTTCCTGTTGGCTCCTTATGGGTATCTGACTCATACTTGTAACGGAGAAAGGCTGGTACCCCTGAAGAGCGTGAGAAGTTGAGGAAGCACGAGCCCGTGGATTATAAAATCCGCGAAGGAGAACCAAAAGTACTTGACTGAGGAGGAAGAAGAGGCCAGATTCCTAGTCGCTCGTCCGTCGAAGAAACTGAAAGCTTCTTCTGCCGAGGAGATGGTGATGGACCGAAATGGTAGGGCTAGACCACGAGAATAACCGTTGGTGATTAGGTCGAAGATAACGCAAGAGCGCCCGACTCGTGGTCGAGACAAGAAATATGACAAGGGTGACAAAGGCAAAGGGAAAATGGAAGAATAGCCTTAGTCATTTATTATAGTATTATTTATTATTATTTAAGTTGTAATAAATGGCGGGGTTTTTAGAATCCTAGCCTAACATTTATTTTCAGCATTTAAAGTTTATATGTATGTGGCGTATTATTATTATTATTTATGGAATAATGAATAAAAGATTTATTAGTTAAGAAAATGTTATGATTTTCTCTTATTATTCTTGTCGAATTTCAAATGCAAATGTAAATGTCCTTCTATTTACATTTTAAAATAATGGGTTGTATCCTGTGAAGGATTGCCTATGTATTCATTAGAAAATATGAAATCAAACCCCGTGCGTTGTTGGAGTAAATGTAAAAGAATAATTGTTTGAAGCAAGAGCTTATAATGAACTTTAGAAAAATAAGCATGTGCTTTACTTACTCCTAAGGGAAGTATAATTTAATATATTTGATGATATGAGGATGTCGATATGTCAAAATGCAAGAGCATAGTGACATAATTTTTTATCTGGCCAGGGGCCGATTTTATTTTGTTTCACATGAGCGGCACGTGGGTCACGCGAGGTGCGTTTTTTATCCTATGCTAAGGGTAGTACCGTTTTAGTTGGTCTAGTTTGGTAGGATTAGAAAATTCATTCCCATCTAGGTTTGTAATCCTAACCGCACCCCCGGAGAGTATGAACTTGACTAAGAAAGGTCCGACCCAGTTAGGTTTAAACTTTCCTCGTGGATCGACAGGTAGAAGAGCTCTGACTGATTTGAGCACCAAATCTCCTTCGTTGATGTTCCTGGGCTTAACCCGTTTATTAAAAGCTCGTTTGATACATGCCTGATATGTTGGCACATTATGTAATGCGCGCAACCTTCGTTCATCCAAGAGGATGAGTTCCTCATATATATCCCTATTTCATTCAGCTTCTGGGATTTGAATTTCGAGCAAAATGCGTAGGGATGTGATTTCTAATTCGACTAGTTGCACAACTTCCATACCATAAGTTAAAAAGAAAGGAGTAGCCCCAGTGGGTGTCCTAACTGATGTGCGATATCCCCGTAGCACAAAAGAGAATTTTTCTAGGCCAAATCTCGATAATTGTCGATCATTTTCTTGAGGATCTTGATGACATTCTTATTAGCTGCCTCCACCGCGCCGTTAATTTGGGGTCTATAAGGCGAGGAATGGTGGTGTTTGATTTTGTATTTGGCTAGTGATTGTGCAGCTTCGGCCTGGAAATGTGATCCATTGTCCCTGATGATCTCATGTGGGCAACCATATGGACAGATGATATTGATTTGTATGAACTTTGCCACATGTTTAGCTGTAAGAGCACTGTAGGATGTTGCTTTGACTCATTTAGTAAAATAGTCGATAGCTACCAAAATGAAACAGTGACCTCCTGTTCCAGCTGGTGTGATCTTCCCAATGATGTCGATTCCCCAAGCAGAAAATGGCCAAGGAGATGTCATAGTGTAAAGCATTGAGGGAGGGACATATTGCACATTTCCGAAGATCTGACAGTTATGGCAATGTCTGACGTATTTAATAAAATATGACTCCAATGTCGTCCAGTAATATCCTAGACGCGTGATTTTCTTTGCCATCATGGGTCCACTCATGTGAGGACCACATTCTCCATCGTGAACTTCTTCCATCACTTCTGTGCCTGCGAATGATCAAGGGAACGCAAGACGATACCAAGTGGTGTTCTTTTGTACAATTCTCCCTGCATGAGGAGGTATTGAGAGGCTAGTAGGCATATGGCGCATTGTCCTCTCTTATCCATATCCGGTGGGTATGTACCATTAAGTTTGAAGCTTAGAATGGCTTGGAGCCAAGGTTCCTCTGGGCTTTCTTCTTCATCTGTAAGGAGGTGTACATAGGCTGGTTCTGACCGCCGTTCGATGCATAAAGGCATTTTAACCATGTTGTCTGGCATATTAATCAAAGATTCAAGTTTCGCAAGAGTGTCTGCAAATTGATTCTCTTCACGAGGTAGGTATAGATAAGTGACCTGTTCGAAGAATTGGGCGACTTGATCTATCCTAGCCTGATAGGGTGCTAGACTTTCACTTCGGATTTTCCAAGATCTTGTAACTTGGTTAATGATCAAGGACGAGTCGCCGTGAACTCGAAGATTCTTAATGCCTAAGCTCACAGCTGCTTGTAGACCAATGAGGCAAGCTTCATACTCTGCCGCGCTATTTGTCACCTCGAAGTCGTGTTTGACAGAAAGTATTGCATGCTCGCCTTTAGGAGAAATGAGCAACACTCCTATTCCAAACCCTCTTAAATTCGATGCCCCATCAAAATAAAGATCCCAAGAGTCTACACTGGTCTTTAGGATGTCCTCGTCTGGAAATGACCACGTGTCTATTGCCTGGGTATCGTTGATAGGATTATCTGTGAAGAATTCGGCAATGGTGCGCCCCTTTATGATATTCAAAGGTACGTACTTGAGATCAAATTCTGAGAGCAATAAGATCCACCTTGACAACCATTCGTTGAGAACGGGTTTCTCGAAGAGGTACTTGCCGGGATCCATTTTAGAATACACCTTGACAGAGTAGTTAAGCATGTAGTGGCGTAGCTTCTTTATTGCCCACACAAGAGCGAGGCATGTCTTCTCGAGAGGTGTGTACTTACACTCGTATTTTAAGAACTTCTTACTAAGGTAGTAGATAGCTCTTTCTTCTTTTCCAACAGTCTGTGTGAGCATAGCCCCAATGGCTGTTTCGGTGACTATGAGATATAAACCAAGAGGTTGATTTCGTTGGGGAGGCATTAGCACTGGTGGCTTAACCAGTATCTCCTTAATTCTTTCAAACACCTTTTGACAGTCATCGTCCCATATGGTATGATTTGTTTTCTTTAGCTTTTTGAAAATAGGTTCACAGATCATACTTAGCTTCGATATGAATCGGCTTATATACTGCACTTTGCCTATAAATCCTCTAACCTCCTTTTCTGTTTGGGGCTGTGACATTTGGATTAAAGCTTTGATTTTGGATGGATCAATTTCTATTCCCCTCTGGCTGAAAACGTATCCCAGAAGCTTGCCTGATGTTACTCCGAATGCACATTTCTGAGGATTGAGCCTCATGTTGTACTTGCGAAGTCTTAGAAAGAATTTGCGAAGGTTATCAATATGCCCCTTCATATCTTTGGATTTGACAATCATATCATCCACATACACTTCTACTTCTTTATGCATCATGTCATGTAGCAATGTGGCCGCAGTGCGTTGGTATGTAGCTCCAGCATTGATTAGCCCGAACGACATAACCGTATAACAATATGTGCTCCACTGAGTGACGAAGGCTGTCTTATGCATATCGTCTATGGCCATTTTAATCTGATTAAACCTTGCATATCCATCCATAAAGGAAAACAACGCGTGATCTGCTGTATTATCTGTTGGAATATGTGTCCTCAAAAATAGTGCGATCACATGTTTAAAATCCCATATTAAGAATACGTAAGGGATGATTCATTATATAGTTAACTGATCGTCATTAATCGGTAATGATTGGCTAACTAGAGTTTGACATTACTGTCGTTTGACGGTGGTGGTCAGTTGATCCCTTAAGGTCACACCTAAAGGACAATTCCATTAATAGACAAATTGATTAATTGTATGATGATACAAGTTAATCAATCCCTTAAAATTGAACAATTCATTTGTGAGAGAGAATAATTATATCTTATTGTAATGGGATTAAATAAGATTTATTTTAGTAATTGAAATATTTTATTACTAAAATTATTTATTGTTTGAGAAACAATTGAGATAAGAATGAATGGTTAATTATAATTACAAGATGTTGTGAATTATAATTATATGTGTAATACCCGCCCTTTTAGGAACTCGTTGACCAACCTTGATCGACTTTGGGAGCAGGTGATATCCCTTGGTGATGCGTGCCAGAGTTACCATTTGCCGTGTTTGCCTTTCTGTGTGGGTGGTACTCGATAGAGTAGAGGCTACTCGATCGAGTAGCTTGGATACTCGATCGAGTAGGGGGCACTCGATCGAGTACGTTAGTTACTCGATCGAGTAGCGTCTTTTCAGCGGGGGTTTATAATCGTGTTTCGTCAAAACCGCAAATAGTTTCCGCCTCTTTTCTTTAAACCTAGATGTCGTCCCTTCTTCTTCCTTTCACCAAGTACCTTCCATGGGAGCCTTTGAGGGTGCTTGTGCCATAGGAGTGAATAACTTGAGTCGGGTAGCAGTTTCTTTGCCAGATTTCCACATGTAGGTATGTCGTCATCATCATCTGTGTCTTTGTGTTTTCAGTTGAGATTAGAATGGTAGTGATAGAGGATTGTATTGTGAGTATAGGTGTTGTTTGATTGCTGGGTGTTGCGTGTGTGGACATGGAATCGTTGCGGTCGCTTAAAGGTAGGTTCGCCTACTCAGTCTCTGTTGGTTGTTAGAGTGTCGGTTGTTGTTGTTGTGGATTTTTGTTGTCGTTATTGTGGTTGTTGTTGTCATTGTGGTTGTCGTTGTTGTGATACAGCTGTTTGTGACTGATTGTCTGTGGTTCTCGAGGTGCGTCCTCGGCTGAGTGGAGTTGCTTGCGGGAGTGGCTTCACGCCCTAGTTTCGCCCTCCGTGGAACCCGCCACGGGAGGGGATGTGCACATTAATGGGACATGGTTATCGCTCGATGTGATGAGCGGGGTTTAGGTGGGAACGGCTCCGGTCCCCCACTGGCAGGGCTGGTCCAGTGGACAGTTGGTGTCGGAGATTGGTTGGAGTGGTTGTGACTGTGTGTGTGTTTGGTTGTGGTTGTTATAGGTTGGTTATGTTTGTTGTGTCTTGTCTCAGTTATTGACCTTGTTTGGTTGTCTTGTTTGTTTTATTGTGTCTGCCGTGATCCCTTATGGTGAGTAGTCGGTCTTAGCAGGTGTTATCTTGGATGGTTGCTGGAGTCCGGGCTGGGATGAGTCCTCACGAGTTACGACATGATGTAGTATATAGTGATGAGTTGTACCTTTCTTTTAGCAGTTTGGTTGTAACACTTGTAAACAGTTTAAATGTTCTTTTATTGACCTTTGATGATTACTTTCCTCGGGCAACCGAGATGATGAGGTCCTTATATGCTAGGGAAGGCCTTAGTAAGGCTCCTTGGTATATGAGGGTGTCACAAAGTGGTATCAGAGCGACGATTTTGGAACCTAAACAAATGAACCCAATGAACGTAGTGAGTCTACTAAAATGAACCTGGTGTATGTAAAATGGGAGCCCCAGCTAATGCTAGATTTTGGGTGAGTAGGCGCCCTCATTTCAGAATCTTGACCCCATTGTACTTAAGCCAGTCACTTGGTATGGGAATGTAGAGTCGATAATCATGTGCTTAATGTGTATGGTGGCTATGCTAGAATTGACTGTGGTCGAGTCCTTGTTGAAGTTAACATGTGCGTAATAGTTAACTTAAGATCATACCTGGTAAAGTTTCGATGGAGTTAGAACTTCTGTGTGATGATAATGAGGAACGTGAAAGGTTTAATTCGATAGAAGTGTGTGAAAAGAGTAAGAACGTGTGATGTGGTGGGGAATGTGGTAACAACTATAATTGCTTCTCTTTGTTAGTACTGGTAGTTTTTATACGATTTTACAAGTTTTATAATAGTGCTAATGGTGGTAAATAAAATAGTTATAGAATGGTAATGAGAATTTTGAAATGTTAATGGATGAGTGTAATACATGTATGGCTGAAAGCTTCCGCATGTGATGTGATTAATTTGAGTGGATTAGTTGCTTAGGTTGAAGCATAATTATGTTGCTAAGTATACTTGAATGATGCCCGTGAATTTAATATTAGATGAGTAATTAGAACAATGTGCTGACAAGTTTTTAGCGGAATGGTAGACAAAGGTTTAGCTATAAAAATAATGCATTGAATGTATACATGAACGATTTAATAATGTGGTAAACAATGTTGTGTGAAGTTTGTTATAGAATAATATGATATGAGTTCTAGTTGGTAAAACCGTTGCGATACAATTGAGTGGTAATGGTATAATGTGAATGAATATGATGACAAGTGACGACTTCCGAACTTGGTTTGGAATCGACACGTGATGTTGTTTTGTAGGAATCTTCAGTTAATCTCGTAACTTTAACCGTGTACCCAACCTTACTTGACCGAGTATGAGTGCCTACTAGACCGAGCAGACCTCATTCAATCTAGTTAGGAAGCTATGACGTCGAGGGTGTAGGAAATTCCTACGGATATTCGATCAAATAGCGCCTACTCGATCGAGTAGAGGGCACTCGATCGAGTACCCAACATACTCGATCGACTAAGCTACAGTACAGGGACTTCCGCGGGATTCATAAATCCTTTTTCCTTCTTATTCTTCCTATTCTTCTTCATAATCTCGCAAACCCTAACCTCCATATCTCTCATCTTGCTCTCAATCTTGTATTTGTGGTGATTTGTTGGGTGAATTCTTTTGCTTATAATTGTTCTTGTACTTCGTATTTGATCAAGGTATAAATTTCCTTTCTATTTTAATGTTCTTCATCAATTAGAAACAATTAGGATGCTAGAAAAATCTGAAAATTCGATTTATATGTGAGAAAATTTGCTTATAATTGATGCAATATGATTTATATGCTTCTCTTTTATGGTTAAATGTTGTTATTGATGCGTGTCATTTATATGATGTTTTACACCTTATTCTACACGCATTTCAGAGGTCAATTATGTAGTTTATGCTACTATTTGCCCCATTTCGTCTACTTTCGTATTTTGATGTAATATTGCAGATTTATGCGGAAATGAGTAGAAATTGAGCTAAATCCGTCCCCGAGTACCTTGCATTGCATTTGACATGAAGTGTTTACACAAGGAACGAACTTGGTGCGGATTTCGAGGCCTGAAAGACAATTTTATGAAGAATTAGAAGCGGACTACCAGCTATAGTGGTCGATCGACTGCTGCCTATGGTCGATCGACCAGAGCACGACTTACAGCAGCTCCTGTTCAGCGCTGTCCAGTCGATCGACTGCCTTGCTTGGTCGATCGACCAAACCGTGGTTCTGACGTGAATTAATAGAACGAGATTTCCAAAGCCCATTGTAATTAGGTTTAGGAATAAGAGTTACGTAATATTTCTATATAACGTAACCTTAGTTTTCAGAATAAGCATCGAGTTTTATCAAGTTTTTCATCATCAAATTCATTAGGGTTAATTCATTAGTTTAGAATATTTTTCTGTCAATAAAAGTTTATTTTCCGAATCCGGTTTTGATCTTTTCCTTCCTGTTTCATACGGTATTTCTCTGTTCTATTATTCAGTATTCGCTGCTTTATTTCGTTCATATATTAGAAATTGCTAGAGTAGTATTCCCAAAGCCAATTATCGTTTCATGTTATTTGCTTGTTTAGTTAATTTAATCATGAGTTCAGTACCTTTATTCGTAAATCTTATTGTTGTTTTTGTCATAATCATGAGTAGCTAAACCCCATGTGCTAGGATGTAGGGAATCTGTAGTATAGGCGGCATTAGAATTAGGAAGCCCTAAATCGCGCCACGGTCGATCGACTGGGTTCCCTGGTCGATCGACTGGCCACGTGAGATCAGCTTTGTTTTAATTAATTTAATTGCTATATTTGACGAATCGAGTGCACGCGACTAGTTGAATGCTTAGGAATTGACCGACCCGATAAGATCGAAAGATAGGGGATGGAGATAGACTACCTAATTAAGACGACTAGATTAATGAGATCGAAAGATAAGTTAATTTACACCTTTAAATCACTTTTCAGGACGAAAGTTAGCATTAGTGATATTAAGGACCTGTAGCGAGATCGAAAGATGCTACCTGTTAAGAATGGACCGAGAGGACTTCTTATTTTCCCGTCTCAAGTGACTGTTTCAGACTTAAATAGTATACTGCCGAGGAAACTATAGTGAACCGACCATCTTAGCACCCTTTTTTTATATTTGTTTTCATCCATTTCTTTGTTTTATTGCTCATTAGCTATAGAACCTTTCAAAACAAACCCCTACTCATTTGTTACTTTAAGACTAAAATCAGACAACTAATAATTGCATTCGCCTCTCTGTGGTTCGACCCTGACTGCCACTAGCTATAGTAGTAGTTCGGAATTATAAATATTATTTTTGACACCTTACGACGGGTATCAAATTTTGGCGCCGTTGCCGGGGAGGCAATTGTTTAAATTTTTAGTTGTTTTTATTTTAGTCTTTTTTCAGTTTAAGGGACATCTGTTCCTTAAACTATTCTCATATTCTTCTTGTAGTTTCATCTTATGCACAGGTCTCAACAAGGCGAATTACTTCCCCTTGATCTCGAGCTTGAGAGGACTTTGCGCGTGAAGAGGAGATTGTTTCAAGAACAACAGTCAGAGGAAGAGCCTGGTTCCCATTCTAGTTTTTACGAGAACAAGCTGTTTGAGGAGGATCCACCTTCATCTCCTGTTTCCACTTCTTCAGCTGAGACCGTCACATCACCAGACATGGCTGAAGAAGCGAGTATAGCCAGTCACTCTGAGCCGACAGCTGAGAATCTCTATAAGGGATTCGCATTACCAGGGACGGATAGAAAATTCGAGCCAAAACCGTCTTATATAAACTTGGTTGAGAGAAACCAATTCGGGGGAGCTGCAAATGAAGATGCAGCTAAACATATGGAGACATTCATTGATTACTGCTGTTCCATACCCCCACCAGCAGGTGTGACCCAGGACCAGGTGAAGGAGACGATGTTCATATTCTCTCTTTGTGATGCTGCAAGGGAGTGGTACCGAGACCTGGATCGAGCTGCCAACGGGATCACTGATTGGAAGTCGCTGGCCCTAACATTCTACAAGAAATATTTCTCTGCCTCGAAGACCAATGCCATTAGAGCTTAGATCACGAGCTTTAGACAGGGTCCTGATGAGAATTTTCATGAGGCGTGGGTCCGTTTCAAGAAGCTGGTGCGAACTATTCCGCACCATGGGTTCGAGAAATGGAGCCTATGCAATCAATATTATAATGGGCTTTATGATGATCAGAGGGCTATCCTGGATGCGGCAGCAAATGGCAGATTCCAGGAGAATGTTGGAGAAACTAATGTTGGAGTAGTGTCCTCCACAATAAGTGCGTTTACATATTAAATCTCGTAAAAGGAATATCGGGGATTTATTTATTTATTTGTCAGCTGATCGTCGTTAATCGGTAATGATTGGCTGACTAGAGTTTGACATTACTGTCGTGTGACGGCGGTGATCAGCTGATCCCTTTAGGTCACACCTATAGGATGACGCCCAAATAGAATAAATTAATTGTTTGTATGAGATACGAGATAATTAATTCCTTGTATTATTTGACTCTTAGTTAGTCACATAAATGTATTATTTGATGACGGGTTACGAACTCGGGACAAAGAGATTTATTATTTAATTATGAGATATTTAAATAATAAATGATTAGAATTTATTAATTAATTGTTAATTAATTAATTTTATACGATATGTGTATATGTTTTGAGGTGGAATTAATTAGCTATTAAATTTTACAAGAGGTTGTAAAATTTGCTAAATGGGTTAATATTGACACATTGTATGTTGATAAAATGGTCTTATGATTACTTAATAGTTAAGTAGTCATTGGTAGTTAATTTATATTATTTAAGTGTTAAATAAATTAAATTAATATTTAATTATGTAAGATAATTAAATATACGACTTATAAGCATTTGTGGGGCAAATATCGAAAACCGAAATGGACCAAAAGTAGTCCACATATACTGGTTTTTTGAGAACATCACAAGTGTCCTTTAGGTGGATTTTTCCACTTATAATTGTCCCCTCAAATTGCCTATAAATACCATTGAAACTCCACCATTTCTCTAGTTGGAAAAATTTGAAGAAAAATTGGTCTAGGTTCATATACACTACCTAAAGACCAAATTTTTATTCTTATTTTGTTCAACTTTTATATCAAAAACATATATAAATATTAACTAATAATATTATCAAAGTAATAATATTTATTAGTACATCATATATACAATTAAACAAGGTATACTACTACATATATCTAGTTAGTATTGTAGTAGTATTTTGGGTTGATTCTTGGGTGTATCCTTAGAAGACCATCTTTTTGGTGGTTTGTTGTCTTGGAGGATCATCCATTTTCATAGCTCAAGAACAACATCAAGGAAGGAGTCCTTGAGTTGTGCCCAAAACTTGCCTTATACAATGTAAGGAACTTTTGTCTTAAGATGGTTTAATACCATCTTTTATACTTTTATTTGCATGCATGTAGATTTAGACCATTTTAAATTAATTTGTTATTTTAATATCATAAGATGAGTATTAATATGGTCTAAATAACTAACAAGTGGTATCAGAGCATTGTTAAATACATGCATGTTGTCTTAAGACGATTTTAGTAATTTATGAGATAAATTAATAAAATTGATATTATGTTACTAAAATTAGTTTTATCATATAATATAGTCTTGCATGTAAATAATCTGGTCTTAGGATGATATGGGATGAAAATTTGATTTTTGTTAAATTTTTCCACTTTTTATAACTTATATTGGCATAAAATTGAGTAAAAATGCATTAAAATTAATTAAGAGTTAAGTTAATTTGGTTGCATGTTAATTTTATGCATGTTTATTTAGAAATAACCACTTGCATGTTCTATTTATGAGATAAGTAGATACTTTAAATTAATGTGATTAATTTAGGTTGTTTATTAATTTTTATTTGATAAAAATGGGTAAATAATGGTTATTTTGTAAATAAATATTGATTTAACTTTAGGGCTCGAAATTTCTGAAATTTTAGCTCCTGGAAATTGTTCCAAAATTTACTAAATTTTATTTTAAGTCATTTCAATTTTTATGGTTTGATTTAGAATTAAATCGTAAAAATTATCGCTTTACCGATTAAATTGTGAAATCGTTTTAAATAAATTTCAAAAACAAAAAATTTCACTTGCATGGCATTTTTGGTGTAAGACCAGAATATTTATGGTTTTGAAATTTATTTTTCCATAAATTTTTATATTAAATGGAACTTTTGTATGATAATTGTGAATTATTATATTATTTTTTTGTCACAATTGTGTTTTTAATTCCCATATAAATTCAAGATAATTGTTGAGAATAATTATTTTGATATTAGACCAGATTATAATGATGAGTAAGTCTTAAAAGTGTTTTAAGAATTGATTATGAATTTTTTATTGTTAAAAAATTCCGTCAAAGCACGCTCAAATGATCGTTGTTGGTAAGTTAGACGATTTGGCATGTCATTTTTCATAATGCATTTTATTATTCATTTAGATGAATGTTTTTTTAGAATTATAATTATATAATTTTTCCTAATATGGCCATAGGTAGAAGTTGGTATTTCCCGAAATGTAAGGGAATATCGACTTGTTTTGTAATTAATTGCAATTTCGCATCGCCTAATTTGTAATTAATTAATAGTTTTATTTTAATTTTATTACAAATTGTATAATAGGGTATTGTTATGTAATTTAATTATTAGTAATTAGATGAAGCTTCTAAAGACGGAATTTTCATGAAGACGGTGTTTTCGGAAAGGCGTTCCGAAATCCTAAAGAAGGAGGACAATTTATGAAGACTCAAGGGACCAAGGAGTTGGTTTCCGAAGTGTAATAATTTTAGTTAATTAGATTAACTAGGTGGCCATATTAGGACTTGTTTGTTTTAATTCTTCTATGCATTCATGCCAAATCGTCACTACATGTTTTATTTTTTATTGTTACCGATTTAATCGTCTAGCATTCACTAATTTTGTTCACTTAAAAGTGATAGACAATTAAATTGATAAGATCTCTCACATTTGTTTAAAATTGAGATTAAGCCTTACCAAATAATAGCACCTATGAATCTCTTCTTCATTAGAGGTAGGTTCGGATCACCGAGGTACACTCTTTTACGTTGGGTAAGTAGGGTAATAAAAGTTATTACGCGTAAAAATTGGTTGGACTCAACGGGATAAATATGGGTTGAATCGGTCCACCGTGCCCATATTTATTCTGGGGCTAAAAGATAGATTTTAAGAAAATCCGTCAACCAAGAGTTCTAGTAGTAGAATAAGTCAAAATGTTGACTCACCAAATTTATATAAATATGGGTTGAATCGGTCCATCGTGCCCGTGTTTATATAAAATTGGATCTTGGAATCATTTATATAATTCAGTGGGAGATCATTATATAAATGGGAACTTGTTAAATAGTTTCACAAGTTAAATATTTATAGACGATAAATGTTAATCTTTCCTTTATTTCCTTTGTAGTAATCACGATGACTTCTACTAGTGAAACCGCCACCATAGCTAGAGATTTATGGCTACGTTCTTTTATGGACAAATATGTATTAAAAGCCGACGGTATTAATTTTAAAGATTGGGAGGAACAACTTCGATTAGCTGCCGCAGGTGATGGCAAATTACGCTACCTTGTCGATCCCTCTCCCCCTTCGCCTAGTACTAGGGCCACTGCCGATGTAAGGGAGGCTTTTTCAAATTATCAAAAGGAATCCGCTGCAGTTAAAAATGTTTTGATTTTTTCAATGGATCTCGCTTTACAAAGGCAATGTGTCAAGTTTCGCGATGCACATGAAGTATTCTCGAGGCTTTCTACTATGTTTTCTCAAGCCCCGAGAATAATTCAAGATGACACCATTGTTCGTTTCTTTGAGGCTAACCTCAAAGATGGTCAACTGTAAGTTCACACGTACTTAAAATGATTGAGTACGTGGAAACTTTAGAGGGGTTGGGATGCAAGATCCCCGACGAACTTGTGGTGGACCGAGTGCTCCACTCTCTCTCGCACGTCAAGGGATTTACCCAATTTAGGGTAAATTACAATATGACAAACATGAGAAAGAGTTTACAAGAGATCCATTCTCTGCTTGTGCAAGCAGAGAAGGACATGGGATTGAGTGGGAGTATGAGGAAAGATGTGCTTGCGATTAACGTGAAGGGGAAGAAGCAGTTTAAGAGGAACGCAGGTAAGAAGCCCGTTCAGGTGGAGGGCAAAGGTAAAGCAATTGCGAATTGCTCTACCAAGCAAAAACCTATAAAGGGTAATCCTCTTAAAGATACTTGTAATTATTGTAATAACAAGGGACATTGGAGACGTAATTGTACAAAGTACCTGGATGACATAAAAGCTGGCATTGTGAAGCCGACATGTAATTTCTCAACTGAATCTTTTATGATAGACATAAATTATGCTTCAAATACAACCTGGGTATTAGATACTGGTTGTGGTTCTCACTTTTGTAATCATTTGCAGGGCCTAAAAAGCATAAGAAAGGTAAACAAGGGTGATGTCGATCTCCGAATGGGAAACGGGTCTAAAGTAGCTGCCGTCTCTATAGGAACTTATGTACTTAGTTTAGCTTCGGGGTTGGAGTTACATCTTAATAATTGTTATTTTGTACCAACGCTATCTAGAAATATAATATCCGTATCATGTTAGACACGAAGGGTTTTCCTTTGTAATTAAAGACAAGTGTTGTACTTTTTCCCTTAATGGGATTGTATATAGTCAAGCTATTTCAATCAATGGTATTTATATTCTAGATACTTGCAACGATGTTTATCATTTAGATAATAAAAGACTCAAAACAGGTGATCCCGATCAATCTTATTTATGGCATTGTCGCTTAGGACACATTAACGAGAAGCGCATTAAAAGACTAGTGTCGACTGGTGTAATTAAACCTTTTGATTTCGAATCATTTGGTACATGCGAATCTTGTCTTCTTGGCAAGATGACTCGTTCACCTTTTATAGGAAAAGGATCTCGAGCTAGTGAGTTATTGGGTTTAATACATACCGATGTTTGTGGCCCAATGACAGTCACTGCTAGAGGTAATTATGACTATTTCATTACTTTTACCGATGACATGAGTAGATATGGGTATATCTACTTAATGAGGTATAAAAGTGAAGCTTTTGATAAGTTCAAAGAGTTTCAGAATGAAGTAGAAAACCAATTAAATAAGAAGATTAAAGCATTACGATCAGATCATGGTGGGGAATATTTAAGCAATGACTTTAAAGATCACCTTATAAACTGCGGTATTGTATCTCAGTTAACTCCTCCTGGCACACCACAATTAAATGGTGTGGCTGAAAGGAGGAATCGAACTTTATTATATATGGTTCGATCGATGATGAGTCAAACAGAGTTACCTAAGTCATTCTGGGAATTTGCCATTTTATCTGCTGTACAATCACTTAATAAAAGTCCCACTAAAGCAACTGACAAAACTCCATATGAGATATGGAAAGGGAAAGTCCCAAATCTGCGATACATGAAAGTATGGGGTTGTGATGCTTATGTCAAGAGTAAGTCTGACGATAAGCTTGCACCTCGTTCTGAAAAGTGTATTTTTGTAGGCTGCTCTAAGGAAACTTGTGGATATTACTTCTACAATAGTAACGAGAACAAAGTGTTTATAACTCGTGAAGCCGTCTTTCTAGAAAAAGAGTTTATTTCTAGAAGACAGAGTGGGAGAAAATTTGAACTTGACGAAGTTCAAGAGCCACAAACTGATTTGACAATACAGGAAGATGTTCCTTCTACGTCTGAATCAGTTATTGTTCCTTCTGAACCTAGGAAGTCAGAAAGGGTTATTCGCCAGCCTGATAGATACCTTGGTATTATCGAGGAAGATGGTGACTATGAGGTTTTACTTTTAGAAATTGATGAACCCAAGACCTATAAAGCAACTATTATGAGTTCCGACTCTAAGCTATGGCTCGAAGCCATGCAATCCGAAATGGATTCCATGTACGATAATCAGGTATGGGACCTGGTTGACTTACCTAAAGATGTTCGACCTCTTCAGTGTAAGTGGATATTCAAGATTAAAATCGGCATGGATGGACATAAAGATGTCTACAAAGCTAGATTGGTTGCAAAAGGTTTCACTCAGGTTCATGGTTTACACTATGATGAAACTTTTGCACCAGTTGCTATGCTTAGATCTGTTCGGATAATGTTAGCGATTGCTGCATTTCATGATTATGAGATATGGCAAATAGATGTCAAAACCGCTTTCCTGAACGGGTTTCTGGAAGAGGAAGTGTTCATGACACAACCTGAGGGTTTTGTGGATCCTAAAAATCCTAACAAAGTATGCAAACTTAAGAGATCCATTTATGGTCTTAAGCAAGCATCAAGGAGTTGGAATCATCGTTTCGATCATGTTATTAAACAGAATGGTTTTTCTCGAAGTGTTGAGGAACCATGTTTATACATGAAGTTTAGTGGGAGTAAAGTTGTTTTCTTACTTCTTTATGTGGACGACATATTACTCATTGGGAATGATGTTGATATGCTTGCTTCTGTTAAGAAGTGGTTGGGAAATCACTTCCAAATGAAAGATTTGGGAGAAGCTCAGCGCATCTTGGGTATCCGGATCTATAGGGATAGATCCAAAAGGATATTAGCATTGAGACAAGAAGCCTATATCGATAAGATTCTTGACCGATTCAATATGAAAAACTCCAAGAGAGGTTTTCTACCTATGGGCAGTGGGATCACTTTTAGTAAGTCACAGTGTCCTACTGAGCCTAAGGATATTGAACGCATGAAATCGATTCCCTATGCTTCCGCTGTTGGATCGATCATGTATGCTATGATGTGTTCTCGTCCTGACGTCTCGTACGCTTTGAGTATGACGAGTCGTTTTAAAACTCGGTGAGAGTCACTGGATAGCCGTCAAGAATATTCTGAAGTACTTGAGAAGGACTAAAGATTCATTCTTAGTGTTTGGAGGAGAATCTGAATTACGTATAAGAGGTTATACGGATGCCAGTTTCCAAACCGATAGGGATGATTTGAAATCCCAGTGGTTTTGTCTTTTTTGCCGAACGGAGGAGCGGTTTGCTGGAGAAGTTTCAAAGAGTCTGTGACTGCTGATTCTACAACGGAAGCTGAGTACATTGCAGCCTCTGAAGCTGCAAAAGAAGCTGTTTGGATTAAGCAGTTTTTAGAAGGACTAAAAGTAGTTCCGACCGCCGAGGATCCTATCACTTTGTATTGTGATAACAGTGGGGCTATTTTTCAAGCAAAAGAGCCCAAGTCTAGTAACAAGTCTAGACATGTACTTAGGAAATTTCATGTAATTAGAGATTTAATCGAAAGGAAAGAAATTACAGTTTGTAAGGTTGGGACGGCTGACAACATCGCTGATCCTTTAACCAAGCCATTGTCTCAAGCTAAACATGATAGTCATGTAGTTGAGATGGGGTTGAGACGAATGCCAGAACTGTTGTAAATTATATAATATGTAATAATCAAAATATTGTATTTATTATTTCATATATGATAAGTTGCATTTATTATTATATTCAGTTTTATGTCTGAATTTATATACTTTGTTTTTTCCAAATAGGTTGTAAAGACAATGTCGAACCCTATTAAGTGAACTGGATTAACATTGTATTTTGTCCCTAGTTACTTAATGAGGTGACGTCTCGGAGTGACTAGATTGTAAGGCAATAGATGACAGGTTCGACTGTCATATGGTCATAGTGATGACTGGTCGATTATATAGGCATATTGTGAGACAATTTGTCGGACAGTGATCGTTTATAGAGTCCTTTTGTTGCTAGGTCGTGGCGAGGATTTCTATTTATTCCCTCGAGTCAATTCTTTAGACTGGTGACTATTTGTCTGAGTTGGTACGGTTTTCCGGTGACTTTGGTTTTTGTTCTAGGTCGCACCGTAAAAGGAGGCCGATGAGCATTTACTGGGTCATTGTGATCTGTATCGAATGAAGAAAATAGGTCAACATGATTGTCCTTTTAAGTCATATTTTATCTCAAGGCCACTCGAGGAGAGATGATTGTGAATGCGTGGCCACGCTCGGATGAGATCTATAGTAGATTATCCGGTCAGACAATCATTCTCCTGATCGAGGAAACCACTTTATGATATGATCACGTGCAAGAACGACCTGAAAGACATCTTGCATTGAGTGGGAGATATTATTGGACAAGAGAATTGGTAACGCACACTTGTGTCAGACAAGTGGGAGATTGTTGGAGAAACTAATGTTGGAGTAGTGTCCTCCACAATAAGTGCGTTTACATATTAAATCTCGTAAAAGGAATATCAGGGATTTATTTATTTATTTATTTGTCAGCTGATCGTCGTTAATCGGTAATGATTGGTCGACTAGAGTTTGACATTACTTGTCGTGTGACGTGTGTGGTGATCACCGATCCCTTTAGGTCACACCTATAGGATGACGCCCAAATAGAATAAATTAATTGTTTGTATGAGATACGAGATAATTAATTCCTTGTATTATTTGACTCTTAGTTAGTCACATAAATGTATTATTTGATGACGGGTTACGAACTCGGGACAAAGAGATTTATTATTTAATTATGAGATATTTAAATAATAAATGATTAGAATTTATTAATTAATTGTTAATTAATTAATTTTATACGATATGTGTATATGTTTTGAGGTGGAATTAATTAGCTATTAAATTTTACAAGAGGTTGTAAAATTAGCTAAATGGGTTAATATTGACACATTGTATGTTGATAAAATGGTCTTATGATTACTTAATAGTTAAGTAGTCATTGGTAGTTAATTTATATTATTTAAGTGTTAAATAAATTAAATTAATATTTAATTATGTAAGATAATTAAATATACGACTTATAAGCATTTGTGGGGCAAATATCGAAAACCGAAATGGACCAAAAGTAGTCCACATATACTGGTTTTTTGAGGACATCACAAGTGTCCTTTAGGTGGATTTTTTCACTTATAATTGTCCCCTCAAATTGCCTATAAATACCATTGAAACTCCACCATTTCTCTAGTTGGAAAAATTTGAAGAAAAATTGGTCTAGGTTCATATACACTACCTAAAGACCAAATTTTTATTCTTATTTTGTTCATCTTTTATATCAAAAACATATATAAATATTAACTAATAATATTATCAAAGTAATAATATTTATTAGTACATCATATATACAATTAAACAAGGTTTACTACTACATATATCTAGTTAGTATTGTAGTAGTATTTTGGGTTGATTCTTGGGTGTATCCTTAGAAGACCATCTTTTTGGTGGTTTGTTGTCTTGGAGGATCATCCATTTTCATAGCTCAAGAACAACATCAAGGAAGGAGTCCTTGAGTTGTGCCCAAAACTTGCCTTATACAATGTAAGGAACTTTTGTCTTAAGATGGTTTAATACCATCTTTTATACTTTTATTTGCATGCATGTAGATTTAGACCATTTTAAATTAATTTGTAATTTTAATATCATAAGATGAGTATTAATATGGTCTAAAAAACTAACAACTAAGGAGTGGAAAATTATTGATGATTTGGCCACCCATAAAGCTGAGTATGGAAATTCCAGGGGAAATCAAAGGAGAGCTGCTGAATCCCCTTCTGTAGCTGCATTAGAGGCTCTTACGGCGAGATTTGATAAATACGAGTTGGGAGTAACTTCGAAAGGAGGGATCTATCAAGTGAATGCTGTGTCAGACGGTCCTTTCGTCTGCAAAAGATGTGGAGCTGAGGGACATGTTTCAGATTTTTGTCCTAATCCCTATGAGTCTTGTGCTGCTTTTCAACATTATAGGCAGACAAACACTTATTTTGTGCCGAATGTCCATCCAAACTTGAGGTGGAGTAGCCAAAATGTTCAAAATCCGACTCCACCTCCGCAGCAGCAAAGCTATGTGCCCCCTCATAAGCAGCAGCAGCCGTACCAAAAGCCTACGTATGTCCCGCAGCAGCAGTAGCAGTCCCATGGATCCGATTTTGCCGAGTTGAAAAATTTGTTGCTGAAGGAGTCTCAAGCTAGAGAGGCCGGGATGAAAATGTTGGAGAGCCGAATTGCTCAATTAGATAGCAAGAGTGCAACTCGAGCTCCGGGGCAATTATCGTCGCATCCGGATCAAAAAGAGACCCTAAATGCTATTACTTTGAGGAGTGGGTCTACACTCGATGGGCCCGCTATGGTTGAAGATGTCACTGAAAAAGATGAGGCGGAACCAAGCAAGAAGAAGGCAGTGACGAACAGTGGCAAGAAAAAGACGTTTACCAGGTATATCAGTCGGTCGACTGACATACCCGTCGATCGATCAATCGCGAAACAAGATGCGCTTCTGTCTGTAGAAGTCGATCGATCGACCGACCAACATGGTCGATCGACTGACAGCGCTGCTGATCATGACCCTTTTCGTCCTCCAATGCCGGATAACTTGAGGGACCACTTGTTTCGGGGTACGACGAACCCGAAATTATTGAGGCAAGACCCAAATGTTGATGGGCCTGTTCCGGTTCCAAAGTATGACCCAATGACGATTAATGGTTCATTCTTGAGACGGTCTGAAGAAGGTTCAAGCTTCAACAAGGAGAAGGTAGTGGATTTTCAGCCTAAATCCACTGACGCCGGTGTGAGAGACCTAGAGGAGAGGGCTAAGTTACTTCTTACAGCCCCGTACCCAGAGAGATTGGTGCCGACAAAGGAACAGGTATCGTTTAACAAATTTGAAAATGTTATTCGTAGCTTAAATGTACAAGTTCCTTTTCTTGAATTAGTTAATCAAGTGCCTGCTTACATGAAATTTATGAAGCAACTTTTGTCTAAAAAGAAGTCACTTGAAACTGTGCAAACTGTCTCACTAACTGAGGAGTCATGTTCTTATTTGACCGATACTGCACCTCACAAACTAGAAGACCCAGGTAGCTTTTCAGTTCCATGTAGTATTGGCACCTTTTCTATTGAGAACGCCTTGTGTGATCTAGGGGCTAGCATTAGTGTCATGCCTTTGAGTCTTGCTAGGAAGTTAAAATTGACTAGGTTTGCAGTCACTAACATGACAGTACAGATGGCTGATCAGTCTGCGGTCCAGCCTATAGGAGTCTTAGAGGACATTCCCGTGCAAATAGGAAAGTTCTTTTTCCCTGTTGACTTTGTTGTGTTAGATATGCCCGAAGATGCTCACATACCTATCATTTTGGGTAGACCATTTCTGCACACTGCTGGTGCAGTTATAGATGTTGGCTCAGGGACTTTGACCTTCAAAGTAGGGAAACATTCCATCGTCTTTGCCCAGACAACTAATAAGAAAGACCCCATGTGGCCAGTAACTTGTAATACGGTTTCTGAAAAGAAATCCTATTTTGTGCTTTCTGATATGCCTGCCTCTATGCCTATTCCTGTTGTAACACCTCCGCCCCAGATTGGGAGCAAATTGGAGGAAGATTCTTCTGTTTTGGATGTTGCAGGAGCTGGTTTGAGGAAGGAAGAGCCGCATGTTGCTCCAGCTGTGAAGGAGCCAATCATTTAAAGAGGCGGCCTAGGTTGTCTTAGCTATGGCACAGATAAGGAGCCCGATGAGGAGCCAGTCAAAGTGACGGAGTCCGATTTGGATTTTGATGAGCCAGAAGAGGTCATTGCTTGGGAAGATGTTGAAGCTGTTGATCCGTTGAGATCTGCGGATATTGAAGTTGATAGGAGTGCAGCTGAGGAGATGAGCACTGTAGAGGCTACTTCTTGTAGCCAGGAGCCGAGCAAGTGGCCATTCCGTGATCATTCTTGATCAACTATTAGTTGATAAAGACTTTATAAAACATTTTATTGCTTTTTAAGACTATTTACCGTTTTTCGTGTGCGCGAGACTTCGCATTTTAATAAGTTTGCTTAGGATTTTAAATATTTTAGACTGTTACTTTGGGTTTTGCGCAATTTTGGGCACGTTATTATGTGTATTTGCAGGTTTATAGACCATGTTGGCTCAATTTATTGAGCTAATTCGAAGAAATCAGAACTTACAGCAGGTTTCTCAGTCGATCGACTGGCATGTGTGGTCGATCGACTGACTGCTACAGTTACAGGAGCTTCTGTTCATGTCGTCCTGGTCGATCGACTGGATGCTATGGTCGATCGACCATGTACGCTGCTGTACCTATTTTCGATCATTCCCCTGCTGTGTTTGGTCGATTTGCGGAGTTGAGGGAGTCTTTTCTCCACTTTATTCTCCGACTCATTTCTGTTTTCTTCTGTTTTCTTATTTTACACATAATTTTGCGTTCAATAAATTGTTTTCTTGGATTACGCGCGGTACTTTCTGTCTTTTCAGGTACTTATTGGTAGCACTGCTGGCTACTGAAACCTCCTAGCTCACGCTGGTTTGGGGAGGTTTCCTTTTTGCTGCGCTTAAAGTCTTGTGAGTTTCCGAGTCCTTTTCATGTCTTGTTTAGTTAATTTAAACGCAAATTCCCATTTCCCTTTTATTTCACTATATGATTTTGCACAATGGGGACATTGTGTGATTTGGTTTGGGGAAGGGTTTTGCATTGCATTCACATGTTTTATTGCACTTCTGTTTCACGTTTATTGCATTCTATTTGCATTGTTATTTAATTTCTCCATATACACAAAAATTCAAAAAAATTGAAAAATTTCAAAAATTCCAAAAATTTCACGTTTATTTTAGCATATAGGTTGAGTCGGAACGGTAGTATTTCAATGATGACATTGCATTTGCAGCTGTTTTATGTCTAAGCCGTACTTAATTGACATGTTATTAGTAGAATCATATTTGCATAGTCTACGAGTTTTCGTTAAATTTCTTGCTGGACTTGAGACTTGACTTTGATTTTTGGCAAACTACATCATTTTCTGAGGTTTAGAGCTTATAACTGGTGTCATCCATGACCAATTTATCTAGGATTGTGAGTAGTACTCCTTATGAGACATGTTATATTAAATATGCATAAATATATACTTAATCTGCTTAATACCTGTATGCATTCGGTCCGTGGTTTGTTGACACATGTGGAAGATGTTTCCTTTATTCATTTTGCCCATAAGCTCCACACTGCCAAAAATAGCCTTTTTGTCCCGTTAACTACATCCTACATCCTACAATTAACTCATGTTGATTTTGACAAAATTTTCGCAGCTGTAAAGACCGTCTGAACTTTGAAAACTTGAATTTTACTTGTAATTTGGTAAATTGCTGGTGATAGTGTGTACTTAGATGATTCTTTCATGGCACAATTAGTGTAATTAGCATGTTTTGGTGCATCCATGTTAGTGTATTTATATTATATGTTGAACAGATGCCGAGACTAAACCTGGGAACCCAACAAAGTAAGAGGGAAGGCTTCTCAGCCCGAAGTTGGGGAGGGTAGCGGACCAGTAGTATCGGCGGTACCAGAGTACCCTTCGGTAGTTTTCGTAGACTTTAACCAACAGAAGAGGTTTGTAGCTTTACAGTCTCGCAAGATGAGACCAACCTGTTGTGTTGACACGACTATCTTAGAGGAGCTGGGTATTGAGACGGATGTCCGTCACATTTTCGAGACTTTGGGGTTCACTGGGCTATATCGTCTACGGAAGCATTCTCATGCTTTTCTGACCCTTGAGTTCATGAGCTCGTTTAAATACGAGCAGGTTGAGCAGACTGTGCAATTCCGTCTTATGAACACCAGTTTCCTTTTAACCATGGACCTGTTTGCTTCCCACCTTGGTTTGGCTAAGCCTTCCAAGAATGCCCTTCGTGACATACCGTCTGAGTGCGGAGTTTGCCGTCTTATGCCCTGTATCACCGGGAAGTCTGCTCCCACCGCTAGTAACATGTTGATCAATGATGTGCAACATGTTACCTTGAGAATCTTCCTACGCGCTGTGTCGAACCTTCTTTATGAGAGGTCGGATATGAGTAAGTTGAACTCTCACGAGTTGTTGCTTCTGATGGCATATCTTAACCCCGAGCGGTCTTAGAAGGTGGTCTTCAATGCTCCTGCTATGGTTTGTGCCAGTCTTGCCTTGATGGCTTCTTCTAGTACCGGGTACCTGAGTTGCGGTGCTATTGCCACCCGGTTAGCTGAAAAGCTAACTTCTTTTGAGGCTTCCTCCGAGTACGTTCCCTTAGCCACCCCGGTGCCTACCATGGATAAAGATTATTTCCTCGACCTGAAATGGTTGAGAACTTTGGCGGATGGTAGCCTAGCATGAAGGGTGTGGGGTATGAGCTGGATGAAGATACCGGCTCCTGAGCACCTCCCACCGACTGAGCCGTTGGATGCGATTGATTCTGATAAGGAGTAGGATGAGGATGTACCCCAGCCGAGACAGACATACCTCATTGATGACACGATCCTTCAGGTTATGCCCGAGCCGAGGAAGGGGGAGAATGTGAGAGCGGTGGAGGATATGCCAAGGGTAGGGAGAGGACCACGTCGTGTGAGGGAGAGGACGGCTGAGACCCAGCCACAGCCAGCAGCACCACCTCAGCACCCATTTCCTTGCTATCCCTACCTTGATACCCCAGAGACACGTTCGAGCTACTTGGCAGAGAGAGTGTCCTCTACCTTGACGCTACGGAACATGCACGAGATGGCATATGCTTAGGGTATTGGAACCGAGGGACCACATCCAGTGTGGTGGAGCGGAGTTGGAGACTACAGCAGGGTTTTCAACTTTTACGGGGTGGACATGTCCGCGTGGGGAACACCACAGTCATTTGGTTTTGGCGGTTTGACCCCGTGGTATGTGAGTCCAGAGGGTAGAGCAGGGGATGGTGCGGGTCTTGGGGCTTCGAGGGCAGGTACTTCAGGTGGAGACGGAGCGGAGGATTACGTCATAGAGGAGCAGCAGCAGCAGCAGGAGTGATACTCCTTTCTTCTTATTTTGAGTATGATTGTTGGTTATGTTGGATGTTTTTTTTTTGATGAAATGTAAGACTTCCATTAAGATCAAACAAGGCTATTACAACCTACAATTTTGCATACAGACAGATTTCAGAGACTAAGTCTCTACTTACATAAATCAGTACTTTGCAACCAAACCCTATCCATGCCCAGGATTCGGTTACTAAATACCCTAAGTCTCATTTGTACAACCTGATGAACTTGTTTACAAACAATGTCAGGGTGCACTAACACCTGCTCACATCTAACAGTATTCCTTTGCTTCCAAATAAAGTAGAAGCAAGCAGTAAACGCACACATGAACACACTCTTCTGCACTTGAGTCCTTCCCTGCTGCCAAAACCCCTGCAAGATATCTCCACCTGGTAAAGAAACATTACAGAGATTTGCCATCCCCATAAGGATACGCTTACTGTATTCACAATCTTCAAACAGGTGCTCATGAGTCTCAGTGGCACTGCCACAGAGCAAACAAAGATCATCCTGACATACTCCCAGAGCCACCAGTTTCTCCTTAACCTGCAAAGCCTTCCTAACTAGTAACCATCCCAAGAATCTATGCTTAGGCACAGTACAAGAATGCCATATAAACTGATGCCAAGGCACAACCTGAGACCTATGTCTTAAGAAATCATAGCCACTGCCCACAGAGTATCCTTTACTATCCAAAGACCAGGAACCATGAGAGAAGCCAGGAATAAGCTTGTCTTTAGCACGACAAACATTCTTCCAACTCCAACTAACATCCCCTGTGGGGTGATAATCATGCCAACTCTTATTTTTTAAGTAAACCTGATTGATCCACTGCACCCAAAGCTTATCAGGACTACAATAAACCCACCAGACTAACTTACCCACTGCTGCCACATTCCAAACAAAACTATTCTTAATTCCCAAACCCCCTTCTTCTTTGGGAGAGCATACACTATCCCAGTTAACAAGAGGGACTCTCATGTAATCCACCTTACCATCCCACAGAAAATTCCTGCAAAGTGAGTTAATCCTCCTCAGGACTCCCTTAGGAATGATAAAAATACTCATCCAATAATTGTACAAGGTAGTTAGAACAGAGTTAACTAGAACCAATCTTCCAGCATATGACAAGTGCCTAGTTCCAAACCTTGTAATTCTATCCATTACCTTCTCCACCAGAATCTGACTCTGAGCTTTTGTCAATCTACCAGCAGTGATAGGAACCCCCAAATACTTGAACGGCAGCTCCCCTTCCTGAAATCCAGACACCAGCAAGATATCCCTTTTCACCCACCCTGGAACCCCTCTAAAATAAGCACTTGTCTTAGAAGGGCTCATTTGCAAACCAGATGCTCGAGAAAAGGTGGCAAAAGCTCTTAACAAAACCATAATAGACCCCACATCCCCCTTACTAAATAATAGTAAGTCATCAGCAAACATCAAATGAGAAAGCTTAAGCTTACCACACATAGGATGATACTTAAAGGGAATATGCTCAGTCACAAAAGCCAACACTCTACTTAGATACTCCATAGCAATGGTGAACAATAAAGGAGACAAAGGGTCCCCTTGTCTAAGCCCTTTTTGCCCCATAAAAAAACCAAAAATATCCCCATTGAGCACTAAGGAGTAGCTGGCACTTCTTACACACACCATCAGCAGAGAAATAAAATGAGCAGGCAAATTTAGAGCACCCAACATTTGTTCCAAAAAATCCCAGCTAACAGAGTCATAAGCTTTCTTTAAGTCCACTTTCAGGAGGAATCTAGGAGATATTGCTTTCCTATTATACAACCTCACTATATCTTGACAAATCAGGATATTTTCCACTATGCTCCTCCCCTTGACAAACCCCCCTTGATTAACACTAATCACCTCAGGCAGAACCTCAGACAGTCTATTGCACAACAGCTTAGAAATACATTTATAGAGCACATTGCAACATGAGATGGGTCTGAATTGAGTGACATTTTGAGGTAAAGCACACTTAGGAACAAGTGTGATGAGAGTATGATTCAACTGCTTTAGAAGTTTTCCAGAATGGAAAAAGTCCTGAATGGCATGACAGACTGAATCCCCCACCACATCCCATGCATCCTTAAAGAAGACACTAGAGTAGCCATCAGGGCCAGCAGCCTTGTGACTAGGAATAGAGAACATAACCTTCTTTATCTCTTCCTTAGATACAGGGGCAAGGAGTACAGTATGATGGTCACTAGTGCACACCTTCCCCATTTGAACAACAGAAGAGTTAACTTTCATGACAGGATCAGAGGTGCCAAGCAATTGTTTATAAAACTCCAGAAAAGCTTCCTGGATAAGAGTAGGCTCATCACAGCTCTGACCTCTGAGATTATCAATTCGAATGACCTTATTCCTGGACTGTCTTCCTTTAATAATATTATGAAAATACTTAGTATTGTCATCCCCCATATCCACCCAAATAGCTTTAGACTTTTGAAGAAGATAGGCAGCACAAGCCTTATCCAAGAAATGACAGCTATCCAGAGCCTCCTTTTCTTGATTCAGAAGCTCAGGATTACAAGGGTCATCTCTAAGCTTATGCTGAATGAACTCCAGATTCAAGGAAGCCCTATTTTTATTATTTACCACATCATCAAAATTCTCCCTATTGAGCTGCTTCAGAGACCATTTAAGAGCCTTTAACTTCCTTACAACTTGGAACATAAGAGTACCATGAACAACCTGACTCCAAGTATGTTGCACACAGTCCTTAAAGTCCACAGCCTGGCTCCACATATTATAATATTTAAAAGCCCTCCGAGTTTTCTCCTTATCAAACTGAGCTTGAACAACACAAGGAGTATGGTCAAAGACCCCTTCAGAATAAAAGTGAGCATAAACAAGAGGATTATCTTTCAACCAAGCATCATTCACCATCATTCTATCAAGTCTACTAAAAACCCTTGAGGCAGGCTCCTGTTTGTTTGTCCAAGTATAGTAAGAACCAATTGCAGAACAATCAGCCACCCCACACTCATTGACACACCTCTGAAAATCATCCATTTCCTCAAAAGTAGATTGACCACCCAACCTTTCAGACGGGACCAAAACAGTATTAAAGTCACCACAAATGACCCATGGACCCTTATACTTCATATTAAAAGCACTAAGTTTAGCCCAAAGAGCTTTCCTTTCATGCATATCATTGAAAGCATAGATCATGGTTACATAAAACTTATACTTAGTACTCAAATCCTCAGCCTCCATGTGAATAAACTAAGCTCCATACTCCAAAAAATTAACACTATACATAGAGGGATTCCACATTACCCAAATACGCCCTCTCTTATGGTAAACAGTATTAGTAGAAAGGCTCCAATTTGCACAGATGTTCATTCTGATACTATTTAGAGACAAAGGTTTGACCTTTGTCTCAAGGAGACCAAATAAACCAACCTTATGATGATGGAGAAACCATTTAATAGCATTTTGTTTAGTTGGACTATTTAATCCCCTAATATTCCAAAAACCAAAATTATGCATTACCCCCAGAGGGAGGTAACACACTACCAATTACACCAATTCCAGCTTTAGGAGTCATATTATTCAGGGACTCAAAAAGGTTAGAATTACCCAACTTTCCAGAGCTCTGCCCACGGTCTATCAGCTCATGTCTACTGAATCTGATAATTCTCTTAGCAGGAGTATCCACCATATGATACTTCCCATTTCTTGCCCAAGTCACTTGAAATTGATTTGGTTTTCTCTTTGGGTAGTCAAGATATCACCAGAGGGGTTCTCCGAGTTCCCTCTGAATCGGGTACAGTGGGACACGACAGAACATGACCACGGAGCATTAGTCTTCCTTTCTTTGTGCCTTAGGTCTCCACTTGTTTTGCCCCTCCTGAGGTTCCATCTTCTTCTGAGTTTGTGGCTGAGTAGATTTCCTGCAATTAGCAGACTCATGCCCCACCCCTTGACATTTTTTACAAAGGAGAGGCTTCCATTCACTTTCTACCTTAACATTGACCACAAACCCGTCCTCATCCAGAAATTTAACAGAAGCAGGGATAGGCTTACCAAACGGAACTTCAATCATAACAGTTGCAAACCCAAGGCGCGTTTTATCCTTAGTTGCAAAGATCACATTGAACAAATTTTCCCAACAAACCGAGTTTAGGTAAACACTTACCCTGCAATTTCGAGAGGAAGATGCATAAACCTGACCCAAACTGGAACTTCCTTGACATCTGCCTTCTCCAACTCCACATCCGCACTCCAAGGTCTGACAATAAGGGGTTTATTGTCAAACAAGAAGTGCCCTTGTTGCAAGACTCTATCTTTCGCCTGACCAGAGGTGAATCGGACCAGAAAGACCCCATTCGGGAGAAAGGACACCTTATCAATCGGCAAGTGCGCCCAGATCCTCCTAATGAAGCCATCCACCACTTCCACAGGCGGATTAGCACCTAGTACAAAGCAGTAGACCGAATTCTTCCAATATTCAAGCTCCTCCTTAACATCTTCTTCAGTAAACTGCAGCAGTTCAGTAGGTTCTTCAGCAATCACCGTCAACGGGCTCTTACCCTTTCTCCTTCGCTGAACTACCCAATTCTGCTCTTCAGGAACAATGGAATCCAAATCGTAGGGAGCAATTCCCACTACTTCATTAACACTCTTAGTTTTCCCCACATCAGCACTTCCAGGTCCCCCTACCACCTCAGGAACAACCGTAGAAGACGATGGAGTATTATTGGACGATGAAACGTGTTTGGAATTTGTATTAACAGAGATCAGAGGAGGGAACTGTTCTACGCTAGAACAATCGATTGACATTTTTAGGGTTTTGTTAGGGTTTATCTATTTTTTTGGGTTTTCTGAAAAGCTCTCTATTCTCTCTCTATCTCTTCATTTTTAGGGTTTTCAGATTAGTTATTGTTTGGTTATGTTGGATGTTAGTTTATTTCGTTTCGGACTTATTACGCTGGCTTGTATTGGTGGCCATAAGGCCGTATTTGCTTAGCTTAGACTTGTTTACAGGATTTTGGAGTCGGGTTGTCATCCCGACTCGCGGTTATGAGATGATGTGCACATATTTATTTACCTTGGGATGTGTCAGGAAATTTCGGAGTAGCGTTTGACCACTGGCCACTCGACCGAGTGCCCCTCACTCGATCGAGTAGCTGCAGATGTGACAGGTAAGAAGCATTCTGATCTCGGGCTACTCGATCGAGTAGCTAAGACACTCGATCGAGTAGAGGGCACTCGATCGAGTACCCTTTACACTCGATCGAGTAACACTGTTTCAGGGACATTTCAATAAATATAATTGTTTTAATGGTTATATTCTTACATGCGTCGATGTTTAACATGGTTGTTGACAATCAGTAACATGTCTGGACCGTTAATTTGATATGTTGGAAGACGTGCTTGGATTATGAATGCAGATTTGTGACAAATAGTGATCTAACTTATTTATTTTACATCTTCAACGTCTACTAGCTTAGTAACCTAACTTATTTATCATGGAAAAGACTTGTTATTTATTTCACGGAGTTTGCGTATTTCCTTTATATACGACTTGATACATACATGTGTTCATGATTGTGGCTAAGTATTCGAGTAAGGTAGCGATGCATTTATAAATTCATGATTGCTATGATTAATGAGTAATGTCAACAAGGAATTATATGACAAGGGATAAGTATTAGTAATGTGTGTAAAACTCGGTGGTGAACTTCGGGGACGAAGTTCCCTTTAGAGGGGAAGAGTAATGTCGCGAAATAAAAAGGCCGATATGATAATAGCTTGTTATTTGTTTATAATGTTTTCTATTGTTTTTGTTATATTTCCGGCATGAAGTTATAATTGTTTTCATTGTTTGATGAGTAATTTGTATATTTAAGTAAAGGTTGAGTAATTTGTTATGAAAGGACGGTCATAGAGAGATAAGTATGTCAGGAACGGTAACGAAGTAGTAAAGCTTTGAGTCATGCATTGTGATAGGATCGTTTGGTAACATGTTAGTTTGTGTGACATATTTCGTGTTGGCAATCATGGACTAGTGAGAGTACAGTTCCATAGCTGTGTGGCTGAACGTAGTTGAAAGTTCAGAATCGTAGTATGGTTGTTAATTGTGTTAGTACATTTGGCGAATTTGGTAATTAACGTTATGGTTCGTGGAAGTTTGTGTATATAGTATTAGACACTTGATGATGATGACATGGTGCTTCTAGAGAGTAGTGACCTATGTCGGAAGAACGGTGGCGTCGACCTTGTTTCCGTGTCTTGTGCTTTTGGGAAGGATGAGTGGAACTTCGGGGACGAAGTTCTTTTTAAGGGGGGAAGACTGTAATACCCGCCCTTTTAGGAACTCGTTGACCAACCTTGACCGACTTTGGGAGCAGGTGATATCCCTTGGTGATGCGTGCCAGAGTTACCATTTGCCGTGTTTGCCTTTCTGTGTGGGTGGTACTCGATAGAGTAAAGGCTACTCGATCGAGTAGCTTGGATACTCGATCGAGTAGGGGGCACTCGATCGAGTACGTTAGTTACTCGATCGAGTAGCGTCTTTTCAGCGGGGGTTTATAATCGTGTTTCGTCAAAACCGAAAATCATTTCCGCCTCTTTTCTCTAAACCTAGATGTCGTCCCTTCCTCTTCCTTTCACCAAGTACCTTCCATGGGAGCCTTTGAGGGTGCTTGTGCCATAGGATTGCATAGCTTGAGTCGGGTAGCAGTTTCTTTTCCAGATTTCCACATGTAGGTATGTCGTCATCATCATCTGTGTCTTTGTGTTTTCAGTTGAGATTAGAAGGGTAGTGATAGAGGATTGTATTGTGTGTATAGGTGTTGTTTGATTGCTGGGTGTTGCGTGTGTGGACATGGAATCGTTGCGGTCGCTTAAAGGTAGGTTCGCCTACTCAGTCTCTGTTGGTTGTTAGAGTGTCGGTTGTTGTTGTGGATTGTTGTTATCGTTATTGTGGTTGTTGTTGTTGTCATTGTGGTTGTCGTTGTTGTGATACAGCTGTTTGTGACTGATTGTCTGTGGTTCTCGAGGTGCGTCCTCGGCTGAGTGGAGTTGCTTGCGGGAGTGGCTTCACGCCCTAGTTTCGCCGTCCGTGGAACCCGCCACGGGAGGGGATGTGCACATTAATGGGACAAGGTTATCGCTCAATGTGATGAGCGGGGCTTAGGTGGGAACGACTGCGGTCCCCCACTGACAGGGCTGGTCCAGTGGACAGTCGGTGTCGGAGATTGGTTGGAGTGGTTGTGACTGTGTGTGTGTTTGGTTGTGGTTGTTATAGGTTGGTTATGTTTGTTGTGTCTTGTCTCAGTTACTGACCTTGTTTGGTTGTCTTGTTTGTTTTGTTGTGTCTGCCGTGATCCCTTATGGTGAGCAGTCGGTCTTAGCAGGTGTTGTCTTGGATGGTTGCTGGAGTCGGGGCTGGGATGAGTCCTCACGAGTTACGACAGGATGTAGTATATAGTGATGAGTTGTACCTTTCTTTTAGCAGTTTGATTGTAACACTTGTAAACAGTTTAAATGTTCTTTTATTGACCTTTGATGATTACTTTCCTCGGGCAACCGAGATGGTGAGGTCCTTATATGCTAGGGAAGGCCTTAGTAAGGCTCCTTGGTATATGGGGGTGTCACAATATGACCCATTTTATTTATGTGATCAAGTATCACTAGTCAATTTGTTGTATATAATTTAATTAATTTATAAAATGATATTTATGTGATAAATATGAATTAAATTAGTTAATAACATGTAACATACTACATGTGACATATTGTGTGACAATTGCCAAATTGACAAAATAAAATGGTAGTCCATTTTATATGATATGGACCGAATGGATGGAGTAGTAGTGGTGTGAGGTTGATTTATTTTATGAGAAATAATCATGGCTATTTGCTTTCTAGCCTTACACCTAGTCTACATTGTCTTACACATCTACACCTTGTAAAGACCAAAAGGAAAAAGGAAGATGCCAATTTTTGGCATCACTCCCTTGTTCCAACAGGCCTCCCTCCTCCTCTTATGAGAACTTTGTTCTCATTTTTCCACTACTCATTCATTCATATTTTTCTACATGCAAAATATTCCCATATTCTCTCAATCTCTCTAAAACAAGTTTTTAGAATTACAAGCATTTGTTCATCCATTTTAATATCAAAAATAAGATTACTAGTGTAGTAATAGTGATTATATTAGAATTAATTTTACGAGTACTAGTGTATTAATCTAGTTAATTAGTAGACTAGTTTAACTGATAAGTCTTGGGTGCAATCCAAGGAGGATCTCTACTTTGGGATTTTTGGAGGATCATCCAACATATTAAGCTCAAGAACAAATAAGGAAGGTGACCTTATTTGTGTCCTATATTTCGGACCTATATACAATGTAAGGGACATTGTTTTTCCTCATAAATCTCTTATTTTGTTATGCATGCACTAGTCTAAAGATTAAATAATTAAGAAGTTAATTAGTTCACTATTAGAGGAGTCTAATAATAGGTATATGAACCTAATAAGTGGTATCAGAGCATAAGATGTTGCATGCAAAATCGGTTATTGTTTTTCCGAGTTTAAATGTTAACATATAAAACAAAAAATTTGTGATTTATAAGAATAAATCATGAAATTAGGATGCATGTTATATATTCTGGTCCTAAAATATTTTTAGGTCATTTTTATGATTTATGGTAATTTATTGCGCATTTTAATGATTGTTAGTGATTTTATTGCATTTTTATGAATAAAATGAACTTTTATTCACTAAAAATAGTTAAATATCACTACTGGCCGTGATATTTTAGTATGAACTCACATGAATATTTTATGTATTGTATGTAAAATTTTATATTAATTTGATTAATATTGCATGATTTATGATTTTTATGAGATAAAAATGGATTAAAAGAGGTAAAATGGTTAAATATAGTTAAACTTCGAACCAGGCCATGAAATTTTATTATGTTGTCACATGCACGATTTACACAGTCTATGTAAATTTTGAGATGAAATGATTTCATTTTGGATGATTTATGAATTTTTAGAGTAAAAATGGCATAAATAGTGACTATTTTAGCATAAATAGCTAAAACAAATTACATGGCATGAGAAAATTTTTTTAGGTTGCATAAATATCCTACTTATCATATCTAAGGTTTTAAAATTGATTGAATTAATTTTTGGATACTTTAGATGTTTTATGAGATAAAACCGATAAATTGCAACTATATTTTCTTAAAATTGATTCGAAAACTTTAACCATAATTTTTGACATTATGAGTGTCATGGAATTATTCCAGAATTTTCAAAAATTTAAAATTCAAATTTTGAAATTATTGTAATTTAATTTGGATTTATTTCATAAATGTTGTGATTTTAAGGTAAAAATGAGCATAAAATTAAATCAAGTTGAATTATTGTCAAAAATTGAGTAATGACTAATTTTTGAGTCCTAAGAGTGTTAGGATAATTAACTTGAGCTTAAATGTGATTTGAGTGTTAATTTGTGATTTTAAGAAGTTATTATCACGCATTTCCATAAAACCGGGTTGTATATACGATATAAGTTAAATAGGGCGATTTGGCACATAATTTGGCATGATAGATACATATTATAATGCTGCATATTTCAATTGTTGAATGTCTTTTATTTTTATAATTTGAATTATGTAATTTTATCTTAGTATGGCCTTAGTTTTAATCGATATTACCCGTAATGAAAGGGAATATTGAATCGGTTGTAATTTAATGTGATCTCGTATCACTTTTATTTTTATTATTTTTTCTATATTACAAATGTATAATAGGAATAGCTTTGTATTTTTATTATTTTTTGTAATTATGGAGCTTCTTCAAGACGGTGCCATTCGGAAAGGCGTTCCGATGAAGACGGTGTTCTTGGGAGGCGTGCCACTTGAAGATTCAAGGGACCAATGGAGTTGCTTTCCGAATTTGTAATAGATTATTTGATTTTTTATTTAGGAAGGCCATACTAGGAATTTTATTATTGCTTTGCATTTCTTTTAATATGTTGCATGCATTGCCAAATCGCTATAACAACACATGCATTTCATATCGAGTCATCGACCATGTCAATTAAAATTATCGTAGTTCACCGCTTTAGTTCACTTAAAACGTGATAGATAATAAATTGACAAGACCTCTCACTTATAATAATTGAGAATTAGCCTTACCAAATAGTAGAAACCGTGAGTCCCAATTTCATGAGGAAGTAGGCTCGGCTTGTTGGGAAATGTGTCCTCAACAATAGTGCGATCATATGATTTAAATATCATTATTAAATCTCATATTAAGAATACGTGAGGGATGATTCTTTATACAGTCGACTGACCGTCATTAATCGGTAATGATTGGCACACCTATAGGATGAGGCCCAAATAGATATTTAATTAATTGTATGCGATACGAATTAATTAATTCCTTAATTGTGAGAGTGCAATTTTGCGTCTTATTTTAATGTGATTAAATGAGATTTAATTTAGTAATTAAGCGTTAAATTACTAAATTAGTTGAGGTATTATATAAGTTTTGAGGTAGAGGTAATTAGTTATTTAAAGTTACAAGAAGTTGTAATTTTAACTAACTAGTAATTTTGGGACCCATTATATGTTGATATAATGGTAGTATACTACTCAAAAAGTGGAGTGTATATTATATTATTAATTGTAATATTTAAGTGTTAAATGATTACATTAATAATTAAATATGTAAGATTGTTAAACATAAGACTTATAAGCATTTGTGGGACAAATGACAAAAGGCAAAAATGGTCCATAAAAGGACCAATATTTCGGCCAAAATGAGATGAGCAAAGATGCTCTTTTGTCTTATGTAGATGTTGGTTATTGTGTGAAAGAGACCTTGCATACTAGCCTTTACATACTACATCTTACACCTAGGCTTCCTACACTCTACCTACACTAAACAAAGAGTAAAAAACAAAAGCACAAGATTCCCTACAAATGCAAAAGGCCACCGGTTTTGGCCTCAAGAGAGAGGGCATTATTTTTGCTCATTTTTCTAGTATGTGTGTTTGTGTGTTTTTCTCTCTATTTTTCCTCATAAGCTATTGCAACAAACTCTCATCTATACTAATACTCTCCAATCTATTACTAGAGGTAGTAATACAAAAATATTAGTATTATTAAGGAAATATTTCTACTATATATCTAGTTAATATTAGTAGGAATTTTTGGGATTAATCTTGGGTGCAATTTATTGGAGTGGCTTCTATACTTGGAGTCTTAGAAGGATCGTCCATCATCATTATTAGCTCAAGAACAAGTGAAGGTAGGAGACCTTACTTGTGCCCATAAAACCGAAATCAACAATGTAAGGGACATTGTTTTCTTATAAATCTTTCATTTTGTTATGCATGAACTAGATCTAAAGAACAAATAATTAACAAGTTAATTAGTTCACTATTAGAGGAGTCTAATAATAGGTATATGAACCTAACAAGTGGTATCAGAGCATAAGGATGTTGCATGCATAATCGGTTATTGTTTTTCCGAGTTAAAAGGTTAACATATAAAACTAAAAATTTGTGATTTATAAGTATAAGCCACGAAATCACCATGCATGTTATATATTCTGGTCCTAAAATGTTTTTAGGTCATTTTTATGATTTATGGAAATTTATTGCTCATTTTAAGGATTTTTGGTCATTTTATTGCATTTTTATGACTAAAATGGGAATTAAAATGCTAAAAATAGTTAAATTTAGTTTCTGACCTTGGAAATTTTATATGACCTCACATGCATATTTTACAAGTTGTGTGTAAAAGGACGAGTTAATTTGATTAATTTTGCATAATTTATGATTTTTATGAGATAAAGATGGATTAAAAGAGGTAAAATGGTTAAAAATAGTTAAATTTCGAATTAAGCCATGCTCTTTTAATATGATGTCACATGCTAGATTTACAGAGAGTATGTAAATTTCTAGATTTAAATATCTTCTTTAGCATGATTTATGGATTTTTGAGTAAAAATGGCATAAATAGTGACTATTTTAGCAAAAATTAGCTAAAACGTATTGCATGGCTTGAGAAAATTATTTTAAGTTGCATTAATATCCCACTAATCAGATATAAAGTTGTAAAAATTATTGGAGTAATTTTCGGATACTTTATGTATTTTATGAGATAAAACCGATAAAATGCAACTATATTTTCTCAAAATTAATTCGAAAATTTTAACCATGATTTTTGACATTATGAGTGTCATGGATTTATTCCAGAATGTTCAAAAATTTAAAATTCAAATTTTGAAACTTTTATAATTTAATTTGGAATTATTTCACATAAATAATGATTTTAAGGTCAAAAATGAGCATAAAATTAAATCAAGTTGAATTATTGTCAAAAATTTAGTGATGACTAATTTTTGAGTCCTAAAATGTGTTAGGATAATTAACTTGAGCTTAGATGTGATTTAAGTGTTAATTAGTGATTTTAAAAGGTTATTATCACGCATTTCCATGAAACCGGGTTATATGTACGACATAAGTTAAATAGGGCGATTTGGCACATCATTTGGCATGATAGATACATATTATAATGCTGAATATTTCAATTGTTGAATGTCTTTTATTTATATAATTTTGAATTATGTAATTTTATCTTAGTATGGCCTTAGTTTAATCGATATTACCCGTAATGAAAGGGAATATTGATTCGGTTGTAATTTAATGTGATCTCGTATCACTTTTAATTTTATTTCAGTAGTTTTTCCATTTTACAAATGTATAATAGGAATAGCTTTGTATTTTATTATTATTTGTAATTATGGAGCATCTTCAAAGACGGTGCCATTCGGAAGGGTGATCCGACAAAGACGGTGTCTTGGGAGACGTGCCATTTGAAGAATCAAGGGACCAAAGGAGTTGGTTTCCGAATATGTAATAGATTATTTGATTTTCTATTTTTAGGAAGGCCATACTAGGAATTTTATTTATTGCTTTGCATTTCTTTTAATATGTTGCATGCATTGCCAAATCGCCATAACAACACATGCATATCATATCGAGTCATCGACCGTGTCAATTATAATTATCGTAGTTCACCGCTTTAGTTCACTTAAAACATGATAGATAATAAATTGACAAGACCTCTCACATATAAAAATTGAGAAATAGCCTTACCAAAAAGTAGAAACCCATGAAGTACCAATTTCACAAGGGAGTTAATCCGGCTTCACCGTAATACAAACCTTGTTACGTTGGCGAAGTGGGGTAGTAAAAAGTTATTACATCGAAATTTGGATTGAGCTCAACGGAAGTATTGTTGACCGTAGTCGCATGTGTTCCGGGCTAAAGATGAGAATTAGAGTAATTTTTATCGACCGAGAGTTCTAAAAGTAGAATCGATTAAAGAGTTAATTCACCGAGTTATATTAATAAGGGATGAATCGGCTCACCGTGCCCGAGTTGATATGAATTTGGATCTCGGAATCATTTATGTAGTTGGGTGGAGGTCACTACATAGATGAAATACTTGTTTACAAATATACGAGTATTATTAAAACGATAGATGTTAATTATTTCCTTTATTTCCATTTTTGTAGTTAATTATTCGCAATGAATTCATCTTATACTCCTACACCAATCACCTTAATTCATAGCTCCAATCATACGATGAAAAATGCTCCGATTATGACAATGATACGATTTGAGAATTACGCGTTGGCATTAGTGAGGATGGAAATCTTTGTCTTTTTACTACTTCTTCACCTCCCACTCACATACTCATGCCTACCTCTCAGGTAAGAGGATCATATGAGGGGAATCTCACAGATTCCAAGATATCCTTGTTTGATGAAACAAGGAGAAATATCAAATTAAGTGGGAGTTCTAGCAAGAGTGTCCTTGCAAATAAAAGAAGTATTGGTATTGATAATGGAAAAGCAAAGAAAGGTAAGAAACCCAAATCCGATTGTGAATTGGAAGATGATAGTGAGACTACCACAAAACCAAGATGGGTATCCAATCCTACCATGGATTTCATTATTGTAATGCCATGTGCCATTGGAGGCGAAATTGCCCCAAGTATTTAGAAGATATCAAAGTTGGGCTTGTTACTCCAAGTGGGACTTGGAAATGTGGAAAAGCTAAACAAGAGTAATATGAATCTCCAACAATGAAATGGAGCTCGGGTAGCCGCCACTTCATGAGAAACTTATGTACTTGTTTTTGCTAATAGCTTTGAGTTATAATTTACATAATTGTTATTATGTATCCACTTAGTCTAAATCATTATTTCCATGTGAGACATGAAAGGATCTATATTTTGTCCTCAAAGACAATTGTTGTATTTTATTGAAAATAGACATGGATGTGAGCCATGTTACTTATCTTTATGATACACAAGTTTTAGACAGTTCCAACTCATGTAAAGATATCTACATAATACGCACCAAAGGACTCATAACAAGTTATCCAAATGATTTGTACATTTGATTTTTCAATTAGGTTACATAAATGAGAAACGCATTAAACGCTAGTGTCGACTAGAATTATTGAACCATTTGATTTTCAATCATATGGAATATGCGAATCTTGTCTCCTTTGCAATATAATTTGTACTTCCTTTAGTGGTAAAGGGACACAAGCAAGTGATTGATGAGACTAATACATGCCGATGTATATGTTCTAATTAACATCACCGCAAGGGGAATTTATGACTACTTCGTCACTTTTACCAATGATTCAAGTAGATAAGGGTATATTTACTTAATCTAATAAAAGGTAAAGCATTTGAGAGATTTGAGAAATTTCTAAAATGACGTAGAGAACCAATTGAATAAAGTTCTAAGCATTACGACCCAATCGTAGTGGCAAAGATCTAAGTAATAAATTTGATTTATTAAAGATGGATTATGACCTAGCGTCACTACCCATAAGATCAAACTAATATGAGTCGGTTTGAGTTGATGAACTCAATTTTGGGAATTTGCAATCCAAAACGGACAAGTAATTCTAATTGGATGGTCAACCATGAGATACCTAGAATAGAGAGTCTATTAAACCAAATCACATGGATCAGACTGCCATATTACATGTATCAAGCTGCCATCTTTAGGATGGCATTTTGAAAGCTAATACATAGTCTAGATAAACACTAATACTCCGTCAAATATATATGTTTGTGACTCACAAAGCTATCTCTCAAGAAGATAGATGTATTTCTGAGAGATAGAGTGGGAGAAGATTGTATCGTCACAAACATCTCTTATAGTTGAAATGTTACTTTGTGAAAGTAATAGAAATTATAGAGTTGGAGTGTAAATGAACTATAGTCTATGAAGATAGAATGGAAGTATAGTTCAGTGGGAGTTTATCGCACATGTCTTATTGTTTAAAAATATTACTTTGTGAAAGTGATAGTATCATGACCTTGTTACATACGAGCCGAAGCATTACAATCCAAAAGATGTTACTCAAGAGTAGATTTACTTTAAGGCGCGGGTCTCCTCAAAAGTAAATAGAGCTCCAGAGTACACAAATTCATAAAGATTTACATAAAGATGTTGATCAAGATAAATTGTGTTAGGAATTGCCGCATTTCATTCTAATGAAGAATGGCAAATAGAATTCGCTTTTCTAAAATGGGAATTTAGAGAAGGAAGTGTTTTAAAACACAAAACCTCAGATGAAGATCTAACAATCCTAACATATTATGCATAGCTATCTTAAGTGATCACAAGATGGTCTTAAGCTAGCATTAAAGGATTATATATTTCGTTCATGTGATTATAGTGAATTGTTTCATTCACATGATTGAAGAATCATGATATACATGAAGTTAAGTGGGAGCTAGAATTATTTTTTTCATGTCTTATATGTTGATAACATATTAATTATTGAGAATAATGTACCAATGCTCTCTTCTGGCAAGAGTGATTGGGAGACTGGGAAAAGGTGCAATATACTTTAGATTACCGAATCTATGTGAGAGTATATTGGCATAGAATTGAGAGTCTTATGAGGATAAGTTCTTTCGTATCTGTTTAACATCAACAAAGTTGAATGGCTTATTCATGATGATGAAAGTGGAATTACTATGATGGAATCATAGTCGTTCACTGAACCCATTAAGTTGTTGATTACATGAAATCGATTTCTAATGTTTCCGCCATTAGAACGATTATGTATGCCAACAGACACACGTGCGGTGATGAAAAATATGCCTAAGGCATGATAAGTCAATGACAAGATAATTCCAAAGATATGGCTTGTGAGAGCCTTAAAGAACATCCTTGAGAGTCTTGAGAAGAATTTAGGAAGGAGTCATTCACATGGTTGGATGATAAACTAAGTTAGGTGTTGAAGGGTTACACAATCTTTAGTTTCCAAACCAAAAGGGATTTGTTGAAATCCTAGGATGAATTGTTGACAAAGGAGTAAGAGACTAAGAAAGGTGTTTTAGTTTCGCACATTGCAAATATCTACAAAAGGAATCTAAGTTGTGATAAAATAGTCAACGTAGGGATTAAGGGTGAATCCCTCTACAAATGACTTTACCACAAGTTATGCGATAACAGTGGGAGCGTCTTTCAAGTAAAGAGCCCATGTCTAGTAAGATGTCTAGACATATACTTGGATAAAATTCATGTCATTAGAGATGACATTGAATGGAAGGAAATAGCAATTTATAAAGTTGGGATATATGGATATCAGATATATCTGCTTTCCAAGCTTTTATTGCTCATAAACTAGTGTTAATAATACACTAAAGATTATAGAATATGAAGTAGTAATAGTGTATTGACTATTCATATGTGATAATCACATTTATCGTTTGAGTTTTATTAAACTCACCGCTACCTTGTCATATCCGAATGGGTTGTAGAGACAAATTGAACCCCATTAAAGTGAACTGGATTGACATTGTATTCGCCCCTAGTTACTTATATGAGGTGACGTCTCCAAGTGACTAGAGTGTGATGCGATTGATGACAAGTTCAAGTGTCATAGAGTCATATGGGATGACTAGTCGATCACATAGGCGGCATCATGGGACAATCTGTCGAGGCGATGACCGCTTATAGAGTTCTGGTAATTCATAAAGCCTGGTCGTGGCAAGAGCTACTATAGTATTCTTATGAGTCAATTCTTTTGACTAGAGACTATTCGCCCAAGTTGGCACAACTTCTGATTAGCTTTGATTTATACTCTACGATTTCGTAAATGAGGTCAAACTGGGTATATTTTGGGTTATGATGGACTGTGGCTGAACGAAGGGAATAGGGTGATAGGAATTGTCCACCCCTTATCAGGGTTGTTTGAAATCTCAAGGCCACTCGAGGAGTAGTTAACTGGAAATGCGTGGCCACGCTCGGAAGGTATCTGTGATAGATAATTCCGGTTAGACAGTTAATCTCCAGATCGAGAAAACCACTCAAGATATGATCAAATGCAAGTACGACTGCAAGACACCTTGCATTGAGTGGGAGATTGTAATAGGACAAGAGAATTGGTGACGCACACTTGTCGAGGACAAGTGGGAGATTGTTGGGAAATGTGTCCTCAACAATAGTGCGATCATATGATTTAAATATCATTATTAAATCTCATATTAAGAATACGTGAGGGATGATTCTTTATACAGTCGACTGACCGTCATTAATCGGTAATGATTGGCTAACTAGAGTTTGACATTACTGTCGTGTGACGGTGGTGGTCAGTTGATCCCTTTAGGTCACACCTATAGGATGAGGCCCAAATAGATATTTAATTAATTGTATGCGATACGAATTAATTAATTCTTTAATTGTGAGAGTGCAATTTTCGTCTTATTTTAATGTGATTAAATGAGATTTAATTTAGTAATTAAGCGTTAAATTACTAAATTAGTTGAGGTATTTTATAAGTTTTGAGGTAGAGGTAATTAGTTATTTAAAGTTACAAGAAGTTGTAATTTTAACTAACTAGTAATTTTGGGACCCATTATATGTTGATATAATGGTAGTATACTACTCAAAAAGTGGAGTGTATATTATATTATTAATTGTAATATTTAAGTGTTAAATGATTACATTAATAATTAAATATGTAAGATTGTTAAACATAAGACTTATAAGCATTTGTGGGACAAATGACAAAAGGCAAAAATGGTCCATAAAAGGACCAATATTTCGGCCAAAATGAGATGAGCAAAGATGCTCTTTTGTCTTATGTAGATGTTGGTTATTGTGTGAAAGAGACCTTTCATACTAGCCTTTACATACTACATCTTACACCTAGGCTTCCTACACTCTACCTACACTAAACAAAGAGTAAAAAACAAAAGCACAAGATTCCCTACAAATGCAAAAGGCCACCGGTTTTGGCCTCAAGAGAGAGGGCATTATTTTTGCTCATTTTTCTAGTATGTGTGTTTGTGTGTTTTTCTCTCTATTTTTCCTCATAAGCTATTGCAACAAACTCTCATCTATACTAATACTCTCCAATCTATTACTAGAGGTAGTAATACAAAAATATTAGTATTATTAAGGAAATATTTCTACTATATATCTAGTTAATATTAGTAGGAATTTTTGGGATTAATCTTGGGTGCAATTTATTGGAGTGGCTTCTATACTTGGAGTCTTAGGAGGATCATCCATCATCATTATTAGCTCAAGAACAAGTGAAGGTAGGAGACCTTACTTGTGCCCATAAAACCGAAATCAACAATGTAAGGGACATTGTTTTCTTATAAATCTTTCATTTTGTTATGCATGCACTAGATCTAAAGAACAAATAATTAACAAGTTAATTAGTTCACTATTAGAGGAGTCTAATAATAGGCATATGAACCTAACATGGCTCACCGGGGTACTAAACTTGTTACGTTGGGTAAGTGGGTAATAAAATGTTATTACATCGAAATTTGGATTGAGCTCAACGGAAGTATTCGTGACCGTAGTCGCATGTGTTCCGAGCTAAAGATAATATTAAAGTAATTTTTATCGACCGAGAGTTCTAGAAGTAGAATCGATTAAGAAGTTAATCCACCAAGTTATATTGATAAGGGATGAATCGGCTCACCGTTCCCGAGTTAATATGAATTTGGATCTTGGAATCATTTATGATAGTTGGGTAGAGGTCACTATATAAATGCTTAAAACTTGTTTAAAATGTTTACAAGTATTATAAAAACAATAGATGTTCATTAATTCCTTCACTTCCTATTTTGTAGTCAAAATCGTTTTCTCAATTGCAATGGCAACTCCAATCACATCCGCAACCACTAGCTCCAACACGCTCACCAATGTGTCATGGCTCCGATCCTTTATGGATTGATGTAAGTTAGAAAAGAATGGGTCCAATTTCGCTGATTGGGACGCGCAACTTTGCTTGGCCGCGGAGGGTGACGACAAGCTTCGTTACCTTACCGAGGCCTCTCCCGCCGAACCTAATGCTAGGTCTACCGCCGCCACTAGGCAAGCCTTTGAGGTTTACCAAAAGCAGTCGGTCGCGATCAAAAATGTGTTGATCTTTGCAATGGAGGCCGAACTCCAAAGAAGTGCTATAAAGATTAGCACCGCTCATGAGATCTACATGAAACTTGTGAACATGTTTTCACGAGCTCCACGGATCATACAATATGAGGCGGCTTCTGCATTCTTTGATCTCAACATTAAGGAGGGCCAAAAAGTTAGTCCTCATGTGCTCAAGTTGATGGAGAATGTTGAGACCTTAAAAATGCATAATGTGGAGATTCCCGAGGAACTCGTGATTGATCGGATTATTCATTCCCTTAAAAAAAATCAAAGCATATGTTCAATTCCGGGTGAATTTTAATATGCAAGGCAAGAAAGTTTCCCTTGATGAGTTGCACAAAATGCTTGTGCAAGCCGAAAGGGATATATGGCTAAGTGTTAGCTCCACCAAAGATGTGCTCAATGGCAATCATAAGAGCAAGGGAACTTTCAAGAAAAGTGGGAACAAGGGAAAGAAGCGAACTCCCAACAGGAACAAAGCAAAGACTTGTGAAGCTAGTTCCTCCAAGCCCAAGTACAGTGCCCCATGCGGGGACAAGTGCCACTATTGTAGTGGTGTTGGGCATTAGAAGAGAAACTGCTCCAAATACCTTAGCGACATTAAAGCTGGAAAGGTTATTCCAGTAGGTATATAACTATCCCTATCTTTTATGTTTCAATCTCAACTTTGGTATGTTGATACAAGTTGTGATGATTACTTTTTATTGTAATAAGGGCATCCTAGCAAGGACAAAGGCAAAGAAAAGCAAGCTTAGAGGATCATGAGGGAAGCTAGAGGTAGCCGACCGTGGTGATGGATCTATGGAAGCTTGGCTTCAATTTGCCTTGTCTTTAATTTTATGATGTATTTTGAGACTTTTAGAACTATTTTGATTTCCTTGTGTGACTAGGAAATTTGTTTGTATCCTTTAAACAATTTTTGTGCTTTGGATATTTGTGACTTGGTTTGCAACCCAAGTCACTCATTTTATCATATCATTTGTTCTAAGATCATCATCATATACTACTTGCATAGTGAAACGTTAGATTATCGATTTAAATTGAACAAATAGACAAGATATAGTGATTAGATAATTATATGTCCATAAGCTATGAATTTAATTCTCCTTATGCCATTGTTACTAAAAGTAACAACTTACTCATGTAAGATCAATTATAAAGTTGTGATGAGCTATTGAACTCTATAGTGGATAATTTAATCTACCAATTGGCTACACCATTTATAAGACTCCATGCGAGTTATGGAAGGGCTTAAGTTTTCAATTTTGTTCAACATATGGACATAAGTCGATTTGAGTTGTCAAACGTAATTTTGGGAATTAGCAATCCAAAATGAACACGTTATTTTGGAAGGCAACCCAGGAGATACCTGAAATAGAGAGTTTATTTAACAGTTGACATGGATAAGACTCGTATATAATGTCTGTCGTAAAAGAGTTGGTCTTTATGAGCTAATGCGTCAGTCTAGAGGAACTCCTAGTACTCCACTGTATATATGTTTGTGACTCACAAAGCTATCTCTCAATAAAATAGAAGTATTTCTTAGAGATAGAGTGGGAGTAGATTGGATCGTCACAAACATGCCTTATAGTTAATGTGTTACTTTGTGAAAGTAATGGAACTATAATCTATAAATATAGATTTGGAGTATAGTTCAGTGGGAGTTTAGCACACATGTCTTATTGGTAAAAATATTGCTTTGCGAAAGTAATGGTATTATCCTAAATAGACTTTGTTACATACGAGTCATAGCATTACAATCCGAAGATAGTTACTCAAAGAGTAGATTTACTTTAAGGCGAGGTTCTCCTTAAAGTAAATAGAGCTTTAGAGTGAATAAGAGCATAGATCGACACGACGATGTTGATCAAAATAAATTATGTTAGGAATTGCCACATTTCATTTGATGGTGAATGGCAATTGAAATTAAAATTCGCTTTTCTAAAATGGGAATTTAGAGAAGGAGGTGTTTGAAACACAAAACCTTAGATAAAGATCTAAGAATCCTAACATATTATGCGTAGCTTTATTAAGTGATCCTAGAATGGTCTTAAGCAAGCACTAAAGGATTATACTTTTCGTTCATGTGATAATAGTGAATGGTTTCATTCACATGATTGAAGAATCATGATTATACATGAAGTTAAGTGGGAGCTAGAATTATTTTTTCCATGTCTTATATGTTGAAGACATATTACTTATTGAGAATAATGTACCAATGCTCTCTTCTGTCAAGAGTGATTGGGAGACTAGGAAAGGGTGCGATATATTCTAAGATTTCTGAATCTATGTGATAGAATATTGGCATAGAGTTAAGTGTATTATGATGATAAGATCTTTAAAATCAACAAAGTTGAATAGGTTATTCATGGTGATGAAAGTGGAATTACTATGATGGAGTCATGGTCATTCACTGAACCTATTAAGTTGTTGATCACATGAAATCATTTGCTGATGATTCTGCCATTAGAATGATCATGTATGCCAACAGACGCACACGCTGTGATGAAGTATATGCTAGGAGCATAATAAGTCAATAATAGGTTAATTCATAAGATGGTCTTGTGAAAACCTTAAAGAACAATTGGGGATTTGTTCGATTGTTTGGATGATAAACTAAGTTATGTGTTGAAGGGTTGCACAAATTTTAGTTTCCAAACCAAGAAGGATTTGTCGAAATCCTAGGTTGGTTTTATTGACGAGGGAGTAAGAAACTAGAAAAGTGTTTTAGTTTCATACATTTCAAATTCTACAAAAGGAATCTAAGTAAATTGTGATAAAATGGTCAACGTAGGGAATAAGAGTGATTCATCTACCAAAAACCTTATCACAAGTTATGTGATAACAGTGGGAGCATATTTCAAGTTAAAGAGCCCAAGTCTAGTAAGAAGACTAGACATATACTTAGATAAATTTATGTCATTAGAAATGACATTGAATAGAAGGAAATGGCAATAATAAAGTTGGAATACATGGATATCTGGTATATCCACTTGCCATGTTTTTATTGCATTCCAACTAGTGTAAAAGGTACACTAAAGATTATAAGATATGAAGTAGTAATAGTGTATTGACTATTCATATATGATATTTGCATTTATCGTCCGAGTTTTATTAAACTCACCTATTACTTTGTTAAATGCGAATGGGTTGTTGAGACAATTGAACCCCATTAAAGTGAACTTGATTGACATGGTATTCACCCCTAGTTACTTATATGAGGTGACGTCTCAAAGTAACTAGAGTGTGATGCGATTGATGGCAAGTTCAAGTTCCATAGAGTCATATGGGATGACTAGTCGATCACATAGGCAGACTGTATGGGACACTCTGTCGGGCAGTGACCGCTTATAGAGTTCTGGTAATTCATAAAGCCTGGTCGTGGCAAGAGCTGCTATAGTATTCTTATGAGTCAATTCTTTTGACTAAAGACTATTCGCCCAAGTTGGCACAAATTTCTGATTAGCTTTGATTTATGCTCTACGACTGTCGTAAATGAGGTCAAATGGGTATATTTTGGGTTATGATGAACTGTGGCTGAATAAAGGGAATAGTGCGATAGGAATTGTCCACCCCTTGTCAGGGTTGTTTGAAATCTCAAGGCCACTCGAGGAGTAGTGAACTAGAAATATGTGGCCACGCTCGGAAGGTATCTACGGTAGATTGTTCGGGTCAGACAGTTACTCTCCAGATCGAGGAAACCACTCAAGATATGATCAAGTGCAAGTACGACCTGCAAGACACCTTGCATTGAGTGGGAGATTGTAATAGGACAAGAGAATTAGTGACGCACACTTGTCTCGGACAAGTGAGAGATTGTTGGAATATGTGTCCTCAAAAATAGTGCGATCACATGTTTAAAATCTCATATTAAGAATACGTAAGGGATGATTCATTATATAGTCAACTAATCGTCATTAATCGGTAATGATTGGCTAACTAGAGTTTGACATTACTGTCGTTTGACAGTGGTCGTCAGTTGATCTCTTAAGGTCACACCTAAAGGACATATCCCTTAATAGACAAACTGATTAATTGTATGATGATACAAGTTAATCAATCACTTAAAATTGAACAATTCATTTGTGAGAGAGAATATTTATATCTTATTGTAATGGGATTAAATAAGATTTATTTTAGTAATTGAAATATTTTATTACTAAAATTATTTATTGTTTGAGAAACAATTGAGATAAGAATGAATGGTTAATTATAATTATAAGATGTTGTGAATTATAATTATATGACCCATTTATTTATGTGATCAAGTATCACTAGTCAATTTGTTGTATATAATTTAATTAATTTATAAAATGATATTTATGTGATAAATATGCATTAAATTAATTGTGTGACAATTAACAAATTGACAAAATAAAATGGTAGTCCATTTTATATGATATGGACCGAATGGAGGGAGTAGTAGTGGTGTGAGGTTGATTTATTTTATGAGAAATAATCATGGCTATTTGTTTTCTAGCCTTACACCTAGTCTACATTGTCTTACACATCTACACCTTGTAAAGACCAAAAGAAAAAAGGAAGATGCCAATTTTTGGCATCACTCCCTTGTTCCAACCGTCCTCCCTCCTCCTCTTATGAGAACTTTGTTCTCATTTTTCCACTACTCATTCATTCATATTTTTCTACATGCAAAATATTCTCATATTTTCTCAATCTCTCTAAAACAAGTTTTTAGAATTACAAGCATTTGTTCATCCATTCTAATATCAAAAATAAGATTAATAGTATAGTAATAGTGATTATATTAGAACTAATTTTAAGTGTACTAGTGTATTAATCTAGTTAATTAGTATACTAGTTTAAGGGATAAGTCTTGAGTGCAATCTAAGGAGGATCTCTACTTTGGGATTTTTGGAGGATCATCCAACATATTAAGCTCAAGAACAAATAAGGAAGGTGACCTTATTTGTGCCCTATATTTCGGACCTATATACAATGTAAGGGACATTGTTTCTCCTCATAAATCTCTTATTTTGTTATGCATGCACTAGATCTAAAGAACAAATAGTTAAGAAGTTAATTAGTTCACTATTAGAGGAGTCTAATAATAGGTATATGAACCTAACATTATCTACCAATATATCGATGTGTGGTAGAGGGAAGTCGTCATTGGGACTCGCTTTGTTCAAGTCTCTGAAATCAACACAAACCCGGATTCACCCATCCTTTTTGGGTACGGGGACTATGTTAGCCACCCAGTCTGAATACTCGGAAACTTTGATGAACCCGGCTTTGAATTGCTTATCGACTTCTTCTTTGATCTTAAGAGTCCACTCGGTCCTCATCCGATGAAGCTTCTGCTTTAGAGGTTTGAAACCTGGTTTGATTGGAATGTGATGTTTTGCAATATCCCTGTCGATCCCTGGCGTGTCCTTGTAAGACCAGGCGAAAATGTCCTTGAACTCGTGTAGGATGTCGACGAAATTGGCCCTTTCAGTTGGGTTTAGGATCATCCTTATCTTAAGTTCTTGGGGTTCTAGTTCGGTTCCTACGTTGGTGGGTTCAGTGTTCTCTATAACTGGTGCCCTGATAGGCTTATCATGTACCTATGCAAAGATAATTACCCTAAACAACAAATGAATGTAGCAATAGGGGTCGAACACAAGGAGACGGGAATTACGTTGTGAAATGCTATGGGAAGATTTCTATCAAGATCAATTTCGTTTTGGGTTTGTTTGTTTGTTTGATGACTAACAAAAACTATAATGTAAATTATATAATAAAAAGGAGTCTAAGGGGGTCGGGTCACACATGCAAAGGTAAATATATAATTATGCTAAACTCGGTATTAAAAACATTGTCAATTGCTTGGGCTTAGAGACACCCACATTACGGCATTAATATCAACCATAGACCGGGTCCTAGAGAAACTTTCGTCCATGACTAGGTCGTCCTACTACACATGCTTTGTCTAATTCGATTACATGCCTCTCGACTGTTAGAATGAATGAACAAACTTAATCTATAGATACGACCTTAAACAAAGATTAAACATTATGGTGCAAACATGTGATAGAAACAATTGAACAATATTATTATCAACCTATTTTAACGTGTTATATACTTGATTTTGCATGGCTCCCCTAGCCTTTAGACTAGGAAATTTAGTTACTCATATTAAAGTGTAAATTATAAACTATATTGTAAGAAATGCTAAACATGATTGAAAGTATATGAGACGTAAAAATGAGATGCCCCTTGGATGCACACAAGTCCCCTTTATATAGGACTTGGAAGTGAAATGTAAGAAACCGAGAGAGAGCCAACCCCGATCGGGGTTGCCAGCCCCGATCGGGGGCGTGGTTTCCCAGGTTAATTCCCTTAATTTCTTGATTAATTCCTTAAAGAATCTCTATGATCGTACTTAAATGCTCCTTAATCACCCGGTATTACTTCACATTCCTAGCATCTAAAGCTTCCTAACATCCAATGCTCTCACTCTAATTTGGACTTTCATTTCTTTGGGCTTGACTTTGCTTGTTGACAACATTTGTAATTTCTCACTTCAATGTTCAATCCATAAAATCTTCATGCAAAACCCATGCAACTTCATACACTTAGTCCAATACTTGGTCTTATTTAGCCTTTGCACTCTAGCTTGAACCTTTGATGGATTTTAGCTCCTAAAAGCTTAAACTCCTACAAAACATGTGGAAACAAGCAATTGCAACTAGAATAACAAATATTAGCTCAAAACACTATGATAAGTGCTAAATGACATGTAAAATGGAGCTAATATAGGGGTGAAAATATATAAAATATGCACTTATCAAACTCCCCTAAGCTAAACCCTTGCTTGTCCCTAAGCAAGAAACCATATCCCATCAATTGCAATATCCTAAACAAGCTAAGCATAATAATTTAGAAACACGACACAACATGGGCAAGGGACAAAGCAAAACATGGATGAGATTTACACGACGACGTAGCATGGAAAACTCGAAATGAACCTTTAAGCTCTTGCATGATCTTCTGACTTATGGACTCTCACGGGGCACTCAAACTCTTTTATATGTGAAAGGAAAATTTTATAAACATTTAACTATCCTCGACTTATAATAATGTGCCCGCAATCTAATATGGTAATCAATCAAAACTAGTAAGCAAAAACAATCAAATACAAGCATGATAAAGAACCCAAATAGGTAGGAAGAAGGCAATATGTAATGGGTAAGAAGGGGGAACAAATGAATTATGGATTGAGGAGCTAATGTCAAGCTAGCAACAACCAAATGCAAGGATGCTCAATCCCAATTCTAACCCAATTTGCAATTCAAATCATAAGAAAACTCTCCAAAATATATGAATAATGCATGAGAGTTTCTCACATCAACTTCTTTTTCTCTTTTTTTTTTTCTTTTTCAATTCATACTTCTTCTTTCATTTTCATGTTTTTTTGTCATTCATTCATTTTTTTTCTCATCTTTTTCTTTCTTGATTTTTCATTTCAATTCACCATCATTTTTTCTTTCACCATTTTTATTTTTTTCTTGAGCATTAAGACCAAGCTCACATGACTTCCAAACTTTTGAAACAAACCCCAATTGAGCACCCAAGCAAAAACAAACAAAGCTACTAGCTGAACAAGGTAGGCAAATTATAATGTAGCTAGGAAAAATGTTTGTGAAAGGGGTCAAGAAGGCAAAAATTATCATGTGAATGGCTCCACAATGCTATAACAAATGAATGCATGCTTACAAATAAATGACATGAGAACCATACTTGTGCGTTTTGATGAAACACACATCATAAGGAGACACCTACACTCACCTAAGAGAGACCGGATATGGATGCACCGGTCTAAAGAGGTTCTACCTTACCATTTTGTAGCTTGCCAAAAGTCAAGATCAAGCCTATTCGGTTAATTTTACATCTCCCACCTACTATGTCAAGACATCCCCATGTAGCTATTATCCCATCATAAAAGAATAAATCATTAGCCTAAAGCTACCATTAGGATAAGCAAAGAGGAAAGTAGGCTACAAGCAAGCACAAAGCAAAAATTTCTCTCAAAAATTTTCAAATTTTCTACACTACATGAAAACTACACTATATGCAAATGCAATCTCCCCCCAAGCTAAACATAACATTGTCCTCAATGTGCCATGATACGTGCCTAATGTATAGTCTTTTTAGCCTATTTCAGCACGTATTTCTATGCATATTTATACTATTTTTATGGTATTTTGCCCCGAATTGGCTACATTGGTTCGTTTTGTCCATTTTGTAGAAATGAACGCGAAAGTAGTGGAATCGTACCCTTTTTCGCCCTTTTTGCATGCATTTAGAGGAGACGGGATTTTCCTGAGTGAGATACTGTGTTTGGAAGCGTCGTGGCACGCATTACGAGGCATTTGGTGGCGGACTTGAGCTGAATTGAAGATGAAGCACTCGATCGAGCAGTTTTTCCACTCGATCGAGTGGTTTCTACACCCCAAGTTGGTCGATCGAGTAGTTTACTACTCGATCCTTAAGTTGCAGAAAGACAATTCACTCGATCGAGTAACTATCCGGTCGATCGAGTGGATTTTTGAAGAAGAGTTGGTCGATCGAGTGGTTTTAATCCACTCGATCGAGTGGTTTCGTTGGTTTTGGGCCTTAATCAGCCCGTGTGTTAATTATTTCGCTAAACTTTGTTTGCTTTTCTATTTAAACCTATGTTAACTAGGTTAAGGAAATCTTTTATCTAGCTTTTCATCGATAAAAACTTTCTACTATAAACCTTAGTACGTTGCTTCATTCTACTCTACTGTTACTTTATTTCGGGATTACTTTCACTTGGAATTTGTGTTCTTTACGCCGGAATCGCATTGATTGTAATTCCTTCTCTTCCTTTAATAATAATTGATCTTTTATCGCTTTAATTCTTCGCTTTCGTTATAATTAGTTTCTGCCTTAATTTTCCTTATTGCAATTTATTGTTTATTTATAATGTTTGCTGCGGGGAATTTAATTGCTGTTAGTTTAATTGGCGTTATGAGTAGCTAAACCCCTTTCATGTTGGGATTAGGGGATCTGCGATAGAAATGTGACGATGTAGTGAATGAATTAGACGAATTAATTACGAGGCTCTGTCACTATAGCAATTTAATTGTATTTATTCGACCTAGTTGAGTGCACACTTCTATGTCACCCTTTAATCTGGCTAAAATTAATCCTGGATCGAAAGATTAGACTAAATAGGCCTGCTATAAACAGTAGACTACCCTAATGAGGATGAAAGTTAAGTTAGTGGTATTTTAGGATAGAAAGTGGACCGAAAGGACCTTTCAGCATCCGTCTCACATTAGTTCGTCTGAATCATTTACAGCTGAGTTACTAGATTACCGTAGTGAACCGAATTCCCGACATGTCCCTCTCTTCTTGATAGTTTAAACCGATTTTCCTGCCCTTATTGCTCTTACTTTATTTCTCTTTCCTTTAATCTCGTAGTTTAGAAACCAATTCAACAAAACCCCCCATTTGTTACTTTAGGACTAGAATTAGACAGCTGATAATTACATTACCTCCCTGTGGATTCGATACTCGATTGCCTCTACTACATTTTAGTTGAGACCGTTAGGTTTTATCTTTGATAGGGTTGCGATAGCCGTGTCAAATTTTGGCGCCATTGCCGGGGAGGCAATTGTTTAAATTGTTTGTTGTTTTAATTTTTAGTCTTTCTTTTAGTTTAAGGGGCACATGTTCCTTAAACTATTCTTATATTCTATTTGTAGCTTCTTCTTATGCGCAGGTCACAAGGTGGTGAATTATTGCCTTATAATCCTGAGATTGAGAAATCTTTGCGCGAGTTGAGACGATCAACTAGGGTACTACCGACAGAGGAAGAGCTGAGTACTCTTTCTAGCTATTACGAGAACGCTCTGTTTGAGGAGGATCCACCTTCATCTCCAGTTTCCAATTGATCAGCTGAGACAGTCACTTCTCCGGACTTTCTAGAAATGGCCGAAGAAGCAACCATTGCCAGTCACTCTGAACCGACAGCTGCGAATCTTTATAAGGGATTTGTACTACCAGGGGAGGCAAGAAAATTCGAACCAAAGCCTTCTTATATCAACTTGGTTGAAAGGAACCAGGTCGGGGGAGCTGCAAATGAAGATGCAGCTAAGCACATGGAGACCTTTATCGATTATTGCTGCTCCATACCCCCACCAACTGGCGTGACCCCGGATCAGATAAAAGAAACCATGTTTATTTTCTCACTCCGCGATCTTTGCAAGGGAGTGGTATAGGGATCTGACCAGTGCGCTCATGGGATAACCGATCGGAATTCACTGGCTTTAGCATTTTACAAGAAGTACTTTTCTGCATCGAAGACTATTGCCATTAGAGCTCAGATCACGAGCTTTAAACATGGGCCTGATGAGAACTTTCATGAAGCATGGGTCCGTTTCAAGAAGCTGGTGCGAACCATTCCGCATCATGGTTTCGAGAAGTGGAGTCTTTGTAATCAGTTTTATAATGGGCTGTACGACGATCAGAGAGCTATTTTGGATGCTGCAGCCAATGGCCGATTTGCTGAGAACATGGGAGAGACTAAGGGGTGGAAGATCATTGATGATTTGGCCACCCATAAGGCTGAATATGGGAACTCCAGAGGCAATCAAAGAAGAGCTGCTGAATCTTCTTCTGTAGCTGCACTAAAAGCTCTTACTGCGAGATTTGACAAATATGAGTTGGGAGGAGCTTCCAAAGGAGGGATGTATCAGGTGAATGCTGTGTCAGATGGTCCTTTCGTCTGTAGAAGATGTGGAGGAGAGGGACATGTTTCAGATCATTGTCCCAACTCCTATGAGTCTTGTGCTGCCTTTCAACATTACAGGCAGAACAACACTTATTACGAGCCGAACGTCCATCCCAATTTGAGGTGGAGTAGTCAGAATGTGCTCAATCCCACTGCTCCTCCGAACCAGCAGCAGCCGTATATTCCTCCACACAAGAATCAACAAGGCTTTCAGAAGCCTCCGTCTTTCAATCCTCCTAACCATGGTGCATCACCTTCCGGTGGGGTGAGTGAAATAGGTGAGATAAAGTCTATGTTGCAATTCATTACAAAGCAGCTGCAGCTGAGTGATCAACAAAATCAACAGAAGGACGCGTCTATTAAGGCACTTGAGACTCAAGTTGCCTAACTTGCTGCAAATCAATCCTCGAGAAAGCAGGGTCATTTACCGACTCAAAATGAGAAGAATCCACATGAGACGGTAAATCTGATAGAATTGAGAAGCGTTCTTTCCTATGAGGGACCAGAAATGCAAAAATCAGACCCGAGGGAGGCTAAAACAGACGATGAACAGTGTTCTGTTGAGAAAAAAGGGCTCACGACAAAGCAGTTACTCGATCGACTGAAATCTGGTGTTCGATCGAGTAAACAGGAAGAGCAGACTGCTCGATCGAGTAGTTTATCTACTCGATCGAGTGAAGCAGAAAGTGGAGTTGGTCGATCGAGTGGAAATTGTACTCGATCGACTGACATTGATGAAGGAACTGCTCGATCGAGTGAGCAAATGAGTCGATCGAGTAGTATTGATGACGTGAAGCTTATTCGAGAGCCTGCTAGTGCTCGTTTACGCGAGATATCACCGGAAAGACCTCGTTCGAGAGGTAAGAAGCGTCCAAAGGATACAGAACTTGCACCGGAAGATACATTGGAAGCGAGAAACAAGGGACTCGAGATACCAATCACGGTTCCCTTCCCGAGGCGGATGCAGAATACAAAGGCCAATCAACAATTCGGCAAATTTGTCGAACTTTTGAAGAGCTTGGAAGTCACTGTGCCGTTCACTGAATTGCTGACAAAGGTACCCTCTTATTTAAAGTTTATGAAAGAAATTTTAGCGCGTAAGAGGACTATTAATGATAATGAGACCGTAGCTTTAACTGAGGTGGGGTCAGCCCTATTTCAAAATAAGTTACCCCCTAAGCAATCAGACCCAGGTAGTTTTTCAATTCCGTGTCATATCGGTATGCATTTGATTGATAATGCGCTATGCGATTTAGGCGCTAGCGTGAGTGTCTTACCGTTATCTCTGGCTAAGAGATTCATTTTGACAAAGCTGAGTTGCACCAACATGACTGTCCAGATGGCCGACCGTAGTTTATCACGGCCACTAGGTGTAGTAGAAGACGTACCTGTTCAGATCGGGAAGTTCTTTATTCCCGTTGATTTTGTTGTCTTAGACATCCCCGAAGATGCACACACCCCTATCATTTTAGGGAGACCATTTTTGTCCACTGCCCGTGCAGTTATAGACGTCGGGGGGAAGACTTTGACCTTTCAGGTAGGGGACGAGGAGCTGATTTTTCATCAGTCTAAGTTCCGGAGAGCTCCCATGCAAGCCCAGCCTTGCAATGCTCTCTCTTCTATTAATCCTATTATTGACACTCCAGATGAAAATTTGGAGAATCGTGCTGCTATTGTTAACCCTCCGCCTTAGACTGAGAGCAAAAAGGAGGAAAGTTCGCCTGTTTTCCTTGCTGCAGGTACAGATGAAAGCAATGAAGGAGCTGTCAAAGGACATGGTGCAATTATTATCAATCAAATTGAAGATGATGACGCTAAAGCTGGTGATAAAGGAGCAAGGACGAGGAAAGTTCGTGCTTACGTGGATGTGAACTACTCCCCTCCTACCGTTTCAAGTGATAATTCATGCTCATGGAAGATGAAGAGGACAGTCAATGTTGCCGAGATGACGTCCTCCAGTCAGGAGCCCTCCGAGGGGCTACTGAAATTTGTTGGGAATTAAACGGGGAAATGCCCCGTGTAACACTTTGTAATAGATAATTTTTGAATTTCTTTTGAATTTGTTTTATTACGTTTTAATTAGGACAATCTAGGAATGATTCATGGTCATGTTTAATTATATTGGACCTAAGAGGGTCGATCTTCTTGGATTTTTTGGCGGAAGGTGGCACAGGAAGCTTGCCATCCTCGATCATATCCTGAATAATATGCTTTAGACAAAAACATTCCTCCATATCGTGTCCCCTACCTCAATGGTACTGACAATATGAATTGCCATTCCACATAGGCAATATCTTTTAAGGGTCTGGGGTTGGACATGTTAGGTTTATATACCTCTTATTAGACTCCTCTAATAGTGAACTAATTAACTTGTTAATTATTTGTTCTTTAGATCTAGTGCATGCATAATAAAATAAAAGATTTATGAGAAAAACAATGTTCCTTACATTGTAGGTTGGTTCGAAATATTGGGCACAAGTAAGGTCACCTTCCTTCACTTGTTCTTGAGCTTAATGTGATGGATGATCCTCCTAAGACTCCAATTATAGAAGTCACTCCAATAAGTTGCACCCAAGATTAATCCCAAAAATTCCTACTAATATTAACTAGATATGTAGTAGAAATGCTTCCTTAATATTACTAATATTTCTAGTATTACTACTTCTAGTAATAGTTGGAGAGTATTAGTATTTTAGAGTGTTTGGAGGATTTTGCTTGCGAGGAAAGTATGAGGGAAAACAAGCCAAAAAACCAAGAAGAAAAATGAGCAACAAATGCTCATATTTAAGAGCGAAAAACCGGTGGCCTCTTACATGGGGGAGGGGGGGGGGGGGGGGAATCTTTTCATCTAGTTTTCACTTGTTTGTATAGCATAGGTAGGGTGTATGGAACATATATGTAAGATGTAGTATGATTAAAGCTTATGTGATATGTCACAATCACACTTTAATCAAAATAACAAAAGACAAAATGGAGCATTTTGTGCTCTCCTTTTGGCCGGATTTATGGAGCTCTTTTGCTCTATTTTTGCGTGTTGTGATTTGTCCCACAAATGCTTATAAGTCATATATTTAACTATCTTACATAATTAATTATTAATGTAATCTTTTAACACTTAAATATTACAATTAATAATATAATATACACTCCACTTTTTGAGTAGTATACTACCATTATATCAACATATAATGGGTCCTACAATTTCTAGCTAGTTAAAATTACAACTTCTTGTAACTTTAAATAACTAATTACCTCTACCTCAAAACTTATAAAATACCTCAACTAATTTAGTAATTTAACGCTTAATTACTAAATTAAATCTTATTTAATCACATTAAAATAAGACGCAAAATCGCACTCTCACAATTAAAGAATTAATTAATTCGTATCGCATACAATTAATTAAATATCTATTTGGGCCTCATCCTATAGGTGTGACCTAAAGGGATCAACTGACCACCACCGTTACACGACAGTAATGTCAAACTCTAGTCAGCCAATCATTACCGATTAATGACGATCGGTTTACTATATAAAGAATCATCCCTCACGTATTCTTAGTATGATATTTAATTATGATATTAAATCATGTGATCGCACTATTGTTAAGGACACATTTTCCAACAATCTCCCACTTGTCCGAGACAAGTGTGCGTCACCAATTCTCTTGTCCTATTATAATTTCCACTCAATGCAAGGTGTCTTGCAGGTCGTACTTACACTTGATCATATCTTGAGTGGTTTCCTCGATTTGGAGAGTAACTGTCTGACCGGAATTATCTGCCATAGATACCTTCTGAGCGTGGACACACATTTCCAGTTAACTGCTCCTCGAGTGGCCTTGAGATTTTAAACAACCCTGACAAGGGGTGGACAATTACTATCGCACTATTCCCTTTGTTCAGTCACAGTTCATCATAACCCAAAATATACCCAGTTTGACCTCATTTACAAGATCGTAGAGTATAAATCAAAGCCAATCTGAAATTTGTGCCAACTTGGGCGAATAGTCTTTAGTCAAAGAATTGACTCATAAGAATACTATAGTAGCTCTTGCCACGACCAGGCTTTGTGAATTACCAGAACTCTATAAGCGGTCACTGCCCGACAGAGTGTCCCATACAGTCTGCCTATGTGATCGACTAGTCATCCCATATGACTCTATGGCACTTGAACTTGCCATCAATCTCATCACACTCTAGTCACTTCGAGACGTCACCTCTTATAAGTAAGTAGGGGCGAATACCATGTCAATCCAGTTCACTTTAATGGGGTTCAATTTGTCTCTACAACCCATTTGGATTTAACAAGGTAATGGGTGAGTTTAATGAAACTCAAACGATAAATGCGATTATCACATATGAATAGTCAATACACTATTACTACTTCATATCCTATAATCTTTAGTGTAATATTAACACTAGTTAAAATGCAATAAAAGCTTGGCAAGTGGATATACACGATATCCATGTATTCCAACTTTTTCAATTGCTATTTCCTTCAATTCAATGTTATCTCTAATAACTTGAATTTTTCTCTAAGCATTTGTCTAGTCGTCTTACTAGACTTGGGCTCTTTAACTTGAAAGATGCTCCCACTGTTATCACATAACTTGTGATAAAGTCATTTCTAGAGGGATTCACCCTTAATCCCTACAATGACCATTTTATCACAATTTACTTAGATTCCTTTTGTAGAATTTGCAATGCGTGAAACTAAGACACTTTTCTAGTTTCTTACTCCTTAGTCAATAAGTCATCCTAGGATTTCAACAAATCCCTTTAAGTTTTGAAACTAAAGTTTGTGTAACCCTTCAACACCTAACTTAGTTTATCATCCAAACATATGAACAAGTCTTCAATTGTTCTTTAAGGCTTTCTCAAGCCATATCATGGGAATTATCTTGTTATTAACTCATTATGCCCTAGGCATATAACACATCATGACATGTGTGTCTGTTGGCATACATGATCATTCTAATGGCAGAAACATTAGCAAACGATTTCATGTATTCAACAACTTAATAGGTTCAGTGAACGACTATGACTCCATCATAGTAATTCCACTTTCATCATCATGAATAACTCACTAAACCTTGTTGATGTACAATAGATACGAAAGATCTTATCATCATAAGACTCTCAACTCTATGCCAATATTATCTCTCATAAATTTAAAATCTAGAATACTTTGCATCCTTTTCCTAGTCTCCCAATCACTCTTTCACAGAAGAGATCATTGGTACATTATTCTCAATAAGTAATACTTCATCAACATATAAGACACGAGTAGGGTTAAGCCTAGGAAGGCCGAATAAAACGACCTAAGAAGGTCGAGTAATGAAAACCGACAACTGTCTCGTATAAACTATTCCCTAACCTCGTTCAAGTTTCACCCTTGGTAACATGTAAGTGTATCATCCCCAGCGGAGTCGCCAAACTGTGGACATGGGCCACCCGCGGCGCGCGCGGAAGGGCTTCTAATGAGCCTGCATTTATGGAGTTGCCACCAATTTTTATGGGAAATTGGAACCGTTCGAATACCTCGTGCCATGTCAAGACACAAAGTAATGACTTGAACACTAAGAACTCGTTACCCTTAGCATTCTATGTCTAGAATGACTCCCGAAGATGCCAATGAACACGGATGTTCACAGAGATCTGGAGTAAGGGGTGAGGGTACGTATTAGGAAGCTCTTTAATCGAACACCTAATCCTACCCGCCTTGATAGCGGCCTCCACTAATGATTAGGGAAATTCTTCATAGTTGATATGTTGTCCATGTAATGCATGCAATGCAACAAACACAGATTAATCCTAGGATGTGAAATTAGACTATGTCGGTGAACACCAAATTTAGTACTCAATTGGGTCAAAGTGGAAGTTAGATTCAATTACATATGAATATCAAGCAAATTAATCACACAAAATAAATGAATGAATTAAAAAATAAATTACAATAACTAAAATTACAATAATTACAAAGGATTATCTGATCTACGTCAAAAGCACGCTCAAAACGGGTTTTGAAGAGGGAAATAAAATAAATAAAATAAAAGTAAAAGTATGAAAATATGTCAGATTAGAGGTGATAATACGATTAATAGTCAATTAATTATGTAATAAGAAGCTACGTCAAAACGAGAAATATTTCAGAAACAGAAACTATCCCAGAACAGGCGCAGCATCTGCTGCGTCCTCAGGAAGAGACGCAGCACTTCATGAGTCTGTTCTTGAGTTGGGCTCTGTCTGTGAAGTCAGAACCGTGGATTGTTAATATTCGTTGGTGAATTTATGGTCGATTATTGATATTAGACTCAAGTTGAAGTGATTTAACAGATTACATGCACACTAATATTGTCGTAAAACGGATTAAAGATGAGGATTTACGGCGGTTTACATGATTAACAAACACGTGTCGGATTTATAAAAAGAACGAATTGAGACTCGAAAACAAAATAAATTGAATGAATAATATTTAAATAAAGTAATGTACAAAAGATGAATTCCAGAGAATCGATATGCACGTATCGAACCTCTAAAATCCGAGTTTGAATAAACGACGAAAACCCGCAAATATCGAATTGTAAGGGATTTAAGTCGAATCATATGTTATAATTTGAATGGAATTAAATAAAATATGATTATATATTAATATGAACGAAAGAAACAAAATAAATAAGGAAAATAAAAAATTGCAGAAGATTGAGGAAGAAAAAGAAGAGCAGGAGCAACGGCAACCTCAGGAAGAGGCGCCGCATGTACTGCAACTCTTCGAAGAGGCGCAGCTGCTGCTGCGTTTCTTCTTGACGTCAGATCACCTATGTTTTGCAAATACGGTTTTAAAAGACGGTTTTTAAAGACGATTTTGAACGTGCTTTTGATATAAACCTTACATTAATGATACAAAATCAAAGTACAATAAAATAAAGATAGGATTTACACCGTCAGACTTACGTGTTTGATGAAACGAGATTGACTAAGTTATCGTTTAGTGATTGCTCGACTCGAATATGCGAATATGAAAGTGCCCTTGTTAAAGGATTTAAAAGATTGATTAGATTGATTAAGTGGAGTTAGTCAAATTGGTTGGTCTATGAAACGTGACTGGGACTTTGAACGATCTGAACTTACGTGGTCGATTGATCAAGCACGTAGGCGTCGAAAGCAAAAGCGTGGTCTAGAATGCAAAGAGAGAATAGAAGGGCGGACACTCGCGTAGCAAATATGGAGGCCAAAGTTCTCTATTTATACTAAACACATGAAGGATTTTAGGTATGGCACGGATACAGAAAAAAATCACGGAAATATTATGTAAAGCGTGAAAAGAGGGATGGGGAAGAGGTGCAGCTGTAGATACCTAGTATCTGCACCTTCCAAAAACAACCCGATGATGATCGGACTGTAACGTGTTTTTGATATACGTGCATGGAATAGCTATACATGAGACAGTTTAATGTACTACTCGAATATGAAAAATGATTTCAAAAGTTTTCTAACTTCATTTGCATTAAAATAACACTATTTAGAGTTAAAACTGTCTTTGGACCCAAAACCGACTCAGCAACCCGCAACTCGAGTCAACCTGAGTCAACATGAATCCCGAACGTCAAAAATAATGTCACGAATGCCTTTATCATGTCATTTCCATTAAGATGACCCTAATTAGAGTCAAAACCGTCTTCGGACCCAAAACCGACTCAGAAACCCGCAGCTCGAGTCAACCTGAGTCAACCCGAGTCAACCCAAATCACGAATGTCAAAAATAATGCCATGAATGTCTTTATCATTTCATTTCCATTAAAATGGCCCTACTTAGAGTCAAAACGACCACCGAGCCAAAAACCGACTCGAAATTCAAATCGCGACTCACACGGGTCGAACCCGAGTCAACTACACAAAACACCTACCTCAAGTATAACCCAAAATCATCTTATTAGATGCCCATATTGTTACACGACATCTAATTTGGTTACCACAAATAAAACCAACCAAAAAATAGATAGAGCAAAGGCCACGTCCAAATTGAAGGGGACAGTACACCCCTTTCAGTCACTAGGTGGCTCGCGCCTAAAGCAAGAGTCTGCTTAGCCTCTCAGCAATCTCAGCCAACCTACCATCCTACATTTCTCTATAAATACCAACCTTCACACAACACAATTCTCACGCGAGTGTCCGCCCCCTCACCTCTCTCTTAGACTTCTAGACCCGACTTCCTAAGTCACAAAATCGACACGTGTTTACGACCTACCGATCGTAAACACAAGCCTTACACATATTGTTTGGTACCGTCGCCGTGCATTCGACCGACCCATTCTACCAACTCAATTCATCAATCAACATGTTTTAATTAACATATTTTCAAAACAAAATTCTTTTTTTAGGCACTCTTTTAAACTTCTTTGATCGTGAGTAGTCGCTACGAGAAAATCGTCTCTAAAGTCGTTTACATCGCAAACATCAATATTCGTAAGTTTGAGGTGTAAATAACTCATTTATTTCATGTCTTTACTGTTTTTATGAGTTTATATACATGAACAATGTATAACACGATTCAAATATAGGTTAGAGGAGCCAAACTGAGTTTTGGCCCGAGACAGAAGCCCTTTGCTATGCAAAGAGGCTCGCGCCTCTTGTGGATCTCGGGTCAGACTCAAACGTGTTTATTCTCGTCTTTTCTCTTTATTTCATTTCTTATTTGCAATCGGTTTTCACAATTTCAAATGTTCCAAATCATTTTTATGACAAACTTTTTAACCATAAATCATAATCACCCTTAGTTCCATATACCATGACGGTTAAATCCGTGCTCGGTGATGTTAATTGGTTAATTACATTTTAAAGGAAATCCTTTTCTTTTATTTACCATTTTAATTCAATTTTATGATAAACATATTTTGACCATTACAAAAATCATCCTTAGTTCTTTATACCATGACGATTTATTCCGTGACCCGATGATATTATTGGTTAATTACAAATTAAAGGGTTTTTTCTACTTTAAACCGTTGTTATAACTTTCCCACCAAAATTTAGTCACCCTTTCCAAAACGGTTTTTTCTACTTTAAACCGTTGTTAATAGTTTTCACAACGGGTTTCTTAGAAAAACCAACCGTTGTTAAAACCTACTACAACGGACGCTTTAACAACGTCCGCTTTTTTATATAACAACAGTTTTAAACCGTTGTTATAGCCTGTATCTGTAGTAGTGTTTAACCCCTTTTTATTTTATTTATCATTTTTCTCATTTATTTACATTTACAAACATATTAGTCATAATTCATAATCATCCTTGGTTCTTTATACCATGTCGGTTTAATCCGAGTATGATGACAAACTTGACTAATTACAAATAATTGAACTTTAAATAATTAGTTCAAATCAAACATTTTTGTTTTACACATTTTACTATGCTTTTCAAACTTGCAAATCCGACAACGAATATTACTAACATAACAGTAGTTATTCCGAGTCTGGCAAACCATAATTGCAAATCATTAATCACAAAAAACGGTTTTAAACAACCTTTTTAACAACTAGGAGACACCCCCTTGGGTCGGCTCATGGCTCGCGCCCCAAGAGGCCGCCTGTTTTCACATTTCAAAACCTGGACAAACCTTGTTCCCTCGCCAATAGGCTCGCTCCCCAATGGGGTTTCATGGCACTGTTCTGTTTCGTATTTAGCACTTGTCTAAGAGGATCCCGATTACGGTTAATCCGAATACATGACGGATCAGATTCACAAGCTTACATTTTATACTTTATCTTTTAAACACACCTTTTTCAAATAAATGTATCGTGTTAAGCATCATAATCCGAATTTGGTAAATGGATGTTTAATTTCCGTATTCACATGCAAATCAATCTAAATCCAACATTGACACCAATTTCTTGGTACATGGATAAACAAACCGACTTAGGAAATTATCATATGTTAGGTTAAGACTTTTTGATGTGCATTCATTCATTTTAACCATTTTATCAACTTTTGCACTTAGACAACCACGATCGATCAGTAGAGGACGCTAACGCGGGCGGGATTAGGTGTCCGATTAAAGGGCTTCCCAATACGTACCCTCGCCCCTTACTCAGAACCTTTGGATAGTGGATAGCCTTATCTAGGGCGTACGAGAGTCATTTTAGGCATATAATGCTAAAAGGGGGACGAGTCCTTATCTTTATTACCTATGTCAAACACTTCTTTGTGCTTCGTTTGACCGAGGTATAAATTGGATTTCGAACGGGTTACAGGCATCCCATAATTGCTTGGTGGCGACTCCGACATCTCAACATCGTTTCACGGCCCTTGCCAAAACGAAATCGACCGATCTAAAGCGATCCGATCGAAAGCATTTTTACGCCACTAAGCGTGGCTTTGAACAGACCGATGCACGTCCAAAGATTGGCCTGGCGTGCATGTGGCCCGTGACCACAGATTGGCTACTCCGCTGAGGAAAACTAGGACACTTGTGTCTTTGTGATCCCTAGATGGTGAAACTCGAACGAGTTCGTGGTTAAAGTGCATTAATTGATATAACGGTCATGGTCGGGTTCCTTGTCCAGGCCCACAACCTAATCCTTTTCGACCAAATGGCTCGTCCCGTCGGCGTGAGTTTTCTCATCCTCGCGTTTCGAATCTTGATTGTGTCAAGCATACCGTTGACGTTACACATTTCTGTTTCGTCAAAGAGCTTTCATTTCCTTCGTGCACGAGGCTAGGGCACCCTCCTTACACATGTTGTTTGTATTGGTATCCCTCTCGAAAATCGGGGTTTGAATGCTTGGTGTGTAACCCACCCTTTTAAGACAAAACCCGTGTCAGCATTATGCATAATATAATGAACTATGAGTGCTTATGTGTTATGTGATCATAAGTCCTTCCGTGTCATTTCAAACTTTCAAAAACACCTTTTTGCGCCATTATAATGGCCATTTTAAACCTCGGTCTTTCGCCGACCTTTGGAACCTTTTTATGCCGTTGTAATGACGATTTTCAAACCTGGTTTTTATAACCGTTTCAAAGCACCTTTTTGCGCCGTTATAATGGCCGTTCAAACCTCGGTCTTTCACCGACCGTTGGAACCTTTTTATGTCGTCGTAATGACGATTTTCAAATCCGGTTTTCTACAACCATTTCAACACGCCTTTTTAAGCCGTCGTAATGATGATTTTCAAATCCGGTTTTCTACAACCATTTCAACACGCCTTTTTAGGCCATCGTAATGACGATTTTCAAAGCCGATTTTTCACAACCGTTTAAAACCTCGGTCTTTTGCTGACCGTTGCACAACTTTTTATGCCTTTATTATGGCCATAACTCGGTTTTTATAACCAATTTCAAATGCACCTTTTCATACCGTCGTAATGACGATTTCAAACTTTGGTTTTCACAGACCATTTAAAAATACCCTTTTACATCGTCATAATGGCAGTTTCGAACCTCAGTCTGTCGCCGACCGTTGCATTCTCAAAGCGCCCTTTTACGCCCGTCGTAATGACGAATTCTACCCTCGAATTTTCAAAATTCGAAATCAAGTTTCAAACAAAAACTTTTTTCACACTGTCCTAATGCCGATTTAAACCCATGCAACTTTCCAAATTTCAAATCTCGTTTTCGAAATCAAATTTGGCTTTTCTAAGCCGTCGTAATAACAATTTTAATTCTCGCAGTTTTAGATTTGGATACCGTCTTACAAAGGTTAAAACGGTTTTCTAACCCGTCGTAATGACGAATTCAATCCTCATAATTTCCAATTTCAAATCTTTAAAAACAAATTTGACCGTTTTCAAAATTCAAATCCAACTTCAAACTATTTGAAAATAAATTTAACCGTTTTCAAAATTTCAAATTCAAAATCAAATCTTTGAAAACAAATTTTACCGTTTTCAAATTTCAATTCAAAATCAAATCTTTGAAAACAAATTTAACCGTTTTCAAATTCAAATCCAATTTCAAATCTTTGAAAACAAATCTAAGCGTTTTCAGATTTTAAATCAAAACTCAATCATTTGAAAACCAATTTAACCGTTTTCAATTTCAATTCAAAATCAAATCTTTGAAAACAACTTTAACCGTTTTCAAATTTCAATCCAAATCAAATCTTTGAAAACAAATTTAACCCTTTTCAAATTTCAAATTCAAAATCAAATCTTTGAAAACCAATGTAACTGTTTTCGAATTTCAAATCCAATTTCAAATCATTTGGAAACAAATTTAACCGTTTCCAAATTTCAATTCAAAATCAAATTTTTGAAAACAAATTTAATCGTTTTCAAATTTCAATTCAAAATCAAATCATTTGAAAACGAATTTAACTGTTTTCAAATTTTAATTCAAAATCAAATCATTTGAAAACAAGTTTAACCGTTTTCAAATTTCAAACTCAATTTCAAATATTTGAAAACAAATTCGTTTTGATATTTTCAATCCAATTTCAAACCATTTGAAAACCAATTTAACCGTTTTCATGGCCATTGTGATGACGATTCCAATTTCTTCAATTATCGATTTTCAAAACAGTGATTCGGAATTTCAAAATCGTCTTCGGAAACAACTCTTTGTTTTCAAAGCCGCCATGATTTCAACTTAAACCGTCTTTTGAAAACAAACCTAAGGCAACCCTTTCAACTGGCCGACCTTCTTAAGATCCCTACTCTTCGGAAGCCGTCCTTAAAACGACAAATGAATCTTTTTGAAAATTTCTATTCTCGAAAGTTTCCGTCCACCATTCCGATTCAACCTCGAGTCGATTGGAGTCCAGTCCATTTCAAGTCCAGTTGTCTAGATAACGTCGGGTCTCTGCAGAAGTTAGTACCTACCTTCTGGTCTAGGTCGTGTTGCCTAATTGTCGAAACATTTCCAATGGCGTTAGCAGAGTCAAAACCTGTCGGGTTTTAAATCCCGTATTTCCCCTACATTACGGGTCAAAGGTCAAGTTTACGTATATGTCTTGTCCAACGGCGTTACGCCAGCAACAAACATCCAAACTAAGTCAGAAGTCGTCTGTCTAGGCATCACTATGCCAAAGTCGACACTCGATTCTAAATTCAACGTCATGCACCAAGGGTTCAAACAGAAGAGGTTATTCACGATCTTTATTGAACCCATAACCTAGTCGCGTTGTCGCGTCTCCACGATATAACTGTCTTTTATACATATGTGTCATAATTGCCTTTGTTTGTGCAATCCCTTGCCAAGAGAAGTTATAACGCCTATTGTTATGTCCAATAGGAGTCCCTTGGGTGCCATAAATCGCCAACCAGAAACTCAAGAAGCTGATCAACCTTCATCCGCCATGACTTCTGCTGAAACCAACAACATGGTTCTTCGACTTCTAGCTACTGTGGAAAACTTGAGCACTCGTATATCCCAAGTTGAGGACAAAATGATAACTGGGAATTTTCCCTCTTCCAATTTTGAACAAAGGGTTAAGCTCCTTGAAAGCCGGCTACTTGCCAATGACAAAGCCAACCCTAGTGGGAGTGCTACCAAAACCACTGAAACCAATTCCTTAGGTCCTCCACCAAACAAAACAAGACGACCTCATAGGTCCTTCCCAGATTTGGGTATGCCTTATGCCACAGCCTTGGAAAGGTTGATCTCCAAAGAGGAAAGCTCAAACTGATTGGTCCAACTCCAGACCCTCTACCAAACAAGCGAGGACGTAGATGGGATGGAAAACTATTTTGTCAATATCACCAAGGTCGCGGACATGACACTGAAATGTGTCTCCCCTTAAAAGGCACCATCCTTGCTATGATCGAAAAGGGAGAATTACCATTACCTCCCTCAACAAACAACAAGAACAACCCTTCAGAAAACCCTATTGGACACAGTCAGGAATCTTCCCTAGACTGGTCTCACCTCATCTCTCCTGACGATGAGAAAATCCATGCAATTGATGAGGATGGCATACAAAGCGCTATAATGATGCTCTCCGTCTTCATCAATAACGTATTCTCAAAGCTACAAGTGGCTATCGATGACTTGAACACTCGGTTAGCTAATTTGGAAAAAAGGTTAAGTAATACCGAAAATGAACATGACCGCCAAGAAGAAAACCAACCCTCCATTCACCACCCAACATCTGTTGAAAATGAAAAGTCATCTAATGGTTGGCACATCCACGAACCTACCAACAAAGAACAAGAAATCACCTCACCAAAATCCCTTTCAAAATATCAAGGAACATCCCAAAAACTACCTATAGACAATGACCAAATCCTGCTTCCGCCCAGGATTGACAAAAACAAAAACAAAACACACAAAAACATCCCAAAAAACACCAATGTTGGAATCATGGGAAAACATCAAAGGGTATTCACAGATCTGGGAATAGCATATGGCACTGCTCTGGGAATACTTTCTTCAGAAGAAATGCTCCAACCCATTGGTCCGACTCCGGACAAACCTGGACAAAAAAGAACCCGATTCTGGGATGAAAATGCATATTGCCAATATCATCAAGGCAAGGGCCATGACAACGAAAGTTGTTTCAAACTCAAGCATGCCATTCAAGATTTGATTGAAGCTGGCAAAATCATAATCGCATCACCCAGTCAAGACAATCCTCCTGGATGTCTCAAGTCAAACAACAAGGTTGAACGTTCTCAAAGGATGTTCACCAAACTCAACACAACCTACGTCGCAGCTCTTCAAAAGCTTATGGCTGAAGGGAAGCTACAACCAGTCGGGCCCACTCCGAACTCGTCTGAACAGAGAAAAATCCGTTTCTGGGACGACAGTGCCTATTGCCAATATCATCATGGAAAAGGTCATGATACTGAAACATGCTTTAAACTGAAACATGCTATTCAAAACATGATCGATAACCATCAACTGATAGCTTCATCCCTAGGCCATCTAAGTGATGAAAACAACCCTAATGAACATCTCTTTCTACAAGGATATCAAAGCTTCATGGACTGTTATCCTCATTTCATTCCCAACAACGAGAGTGAAGTGCTCAAGTGGGTCAACGCTCAAGACCAGACATTCAAGCCTCTGGATGCTGCAAAGGAGACCTTCGAGGAGGAAAGCGATGATTAGGAGTCCGTATCTACGATTGAGACCGAGTCCGAGTCTTAGGCTTTCTCAAATCTATCCTAGTGTATGTCCTTTTATTTTTAAGTGACAAACTGGGGGCTGTCCCCATGAGTCACACGTGTTCATCGAGTCTGTGCTAACATCTTATTTATCTAAATAAAAGCACAATTTCCAACTATCATATATTCTCCCCCTTTACCATTTCTCGTTGACAACGAGAATTGATTTGAGAATTGATTTAAAACAAACAACATGTTCCAATTCATTGTGAATACACTCGAGTGACGTTCCGTACCGAGTAAGTAAGGGACCCGAAACTATGTGTCCATCTCTTTACCTATTCCATGTCTGGATATAGGAACCTTTCATTAGCACACGACCTAGAACGAGCTTCTATCAAAGGGATCCTACGACGAACCTAGATAACAAACCAGAACATCTCTCTGTTCATGATCAATGACGGAAGGTAAGCCCATTCCCCACAAAAACATCCCATCACAAAATATCAACCTCTCAACGACAAGTACATCCCTGTCTGCACCTTTACCTGTCTCGAACGAAGGACGACAAAGAACCAATAAAACAAAAACCAAAGTCAAAGCAAAACCAGAGCTAAAGGCCAAAATCAAAGGCCCAAGCCAATATCCATTCACCCAAGGCCAAAGCTCAAGGCCAAAACAAAGACCAAGGCCAAAAGCCATTCACCCCAAAGTTAAAGCAATATGCCAAAATCAAAGGCCCAAGCCAATAGCCATTCACCCAAAGTCAAAGCGAAAGGCCAAAATCAAAGGCCCAAGCCAATATCCATTCACCCAAAGCCAAAGCTCAAGGCCAAAGCAAAAACCAAGGCCAAAAGCAATTGAGTCAAGACCAAAGCCAAATTCAAAGTCAAAGTCAAAGCAAAAACCAAAGTCAATTCACTCAAAGCAAAAGCCGAAGCCAAAGGCTACTCACACAACGTCAAGGCCAAGACCCAAGCCAAAATCAAAACAAAGCAAGATTGAAACCCTTTTCTCAAAAAGGCCAAAATCCAAACAAAGCATCCAACACTCAAAATCCTGGACAAGTGAGCCCAAAATACCAAGTCCAAGACCAACAAGTCCAAAGCCCAGGACCAACAATTCCAACACACCAAATCCCGGACCGACAAGGCCAAAACACCAAACACTAAAACCTCAACCAAAACTGCTTCACCCCTAAGTCCTTCTACAGATTGTTACAGGGATACCTATTTAGTATCCTGGGGATTCCCCTCAAGATCATAACCAACATCGTTTCACCCCTAAGTCCTTCTAGAGACTACTCCAGAGAGACCTATCTAGGCTTCTGAGGATTCCCCTCAAGCTCGTAATATCACACCTTAACCTTTAAGGTCCAGACATGGGATTCTTATCCCAAATTATTTACCAACCATTGCGTGCTCAAGCCACATCAATCTTGAGACCCCATTCCGCACAACATTACAAGCCGCAACCCGTCGGCCTAAACACCACGAAATATAAACTCCATATTTTTATCTGCCAAACAAACAATTATTACCAGGCTCCACATTCCATAATGTCGAAGCCATTTTCACCCTGGCCCATAAACCGGGTCTTCAAGAAACATTGCTCCCCGGAACGGGACATGTCCATTTCATTCTTGGAGTCCACTTTTTAGTGTGCTCACATAACAAGAAACATTTTCACGAGTCACACCTCTTCGATTCGTGATCAAAGAGGGAATTGTCTCCAATCAACTTTCAAGTCACCAAACGGAATTTTCCGTCGTGACCCTCAACTCCAGATTTATATCTGTTAAACAAACCCATTATTACCAAGCTCCACATTCCATAATGTCGAAGCCATTTTCACCCTGACCCAGATACGGAGTCCTCGCATGCTTTGCTACTGAGAACGGGACATACCAAATCTACCCTTAGGGTCCACTTTTTAGTGTGCTCATATGATAAGGAACATTTTCACAAATTACACCTCTTCGATTCATGATCAAGGAGGATTTTTCTCAAATCAATTTTCGAGTCACCAAACGGCTTTTACCGTCGTGACCCACTTTAGATACCCAGTATCTGCACCTTCCAAAAACCACCCGATGATGATCAGACTGTAACGTGTTTTTGATATGCGTGCGTGGATTGGCTATACATGAGACGGTTTAATGCACTACTCGATTATAAAAAAATGATTTCAAAAGTTTCCTAACATCATTTGCATTAAAATAACACTATTTAGAGTTAAAACCGTCTTCGGACCCAAACCAAATCAACCCGAGTCAACCCAAATCTCGAATGTCGAAAATAATTCCATGAATGTCTTTATCATGTCATTTCCATTAAAATGAACCTACTTAGAGTCAAAACCGACACCGAGCCAAAAACCGACTCGAAATTCAAATCCCGACTCACATGGGTCAAACCCGAGTCAAAGACACAAAATACCTACCCCAAATATCACCCAAGAGGAAGCTTACATGGCTAAGCTGTTGGAATATGTGTCCTCCGACAATAATGCGATCACGACTGTTGATCATGATGATCACATGTTTAAATCTCAATATAAAGAATACAATTGGGAAGTAATTTTTACTGTCAACTGATCAACATATATCCGTAATGATTGGCTGACTAGAGTTTGACATTACTGTCGTGCGACGGTGGTGATCAGTTGATCCCCTAGGTCATACCTATAGGGCAACACTCTTAATTGATCAATTAATTGATCGTATAACGTTACGAGTCAATTAATTTAATTAAAATTGACGGACGATTTTGGAAGTAATATTTACGTATCTCATTGAAATTTGATTAAATGAGATACGGTCTGATTAATTGAATCGTATCGTTACTCGGATGAAATTATTGTTTAAGGAAACAATTGAATTCGAATGAATTATTATAAATACAAATTGTTGTGATTTATAACTGGTAAAATATTTTGGTACAAGTAATTATGAATTACTAAGTCGTTTTTGTATATGACGTATTTTTATTAATACGTTGATTTTTAATATGTTAGAAATGCATAACAATTTTTTATGTGACATGTGACATATTGACAAATTTGACAAAAATAAAATGGGTTCCATTTTATGAAGGTGCCGAAATAAGGAGGAGGTTTAGGCTAATATTGTGTTTGTTTAATTAGTGGAGAACACAATCATTTACCCTAATTATCTAGCCATGCACACCTAGTTTACATTGTGAAGACAAACAAAGGCATGCATTGGCTCCCCTACCCTCCTCCTACCCGGTTTCTTGACAAAGAAAGGCAAGGGTTTTTGCCTTATATTTTTGATATAACAATACATAATTTTATTGTAAGATTCATTCATTCATTCACCATCAATATTTTAGAGAGATAAAAAGATTTCTCCTTCCTCTTCTCCTCTCTTAAACCGGTTTTTAAGAGACAAAATAAAAATTATTTTGGGTCAATTTTACAAGATTAATATTGTACTAGTATTTATAATATTAATTTTAATTAAGAGAGTGCTTTGGGTATTAAGCTTTGGGAGAGATCCTATACTTAGATCTTAGTTCTTCCACAAAGGAAAGCACAAGAACAAGAGAGAAAGGTGATCTCTCTTGTGCCCATATTAACCGAATTTCCAATGTAAGAACAATGTTTCTTCTTTATTTTGTTTAAATGTTTGCATGCATAAGATCATTTGTTAATTTTATGCCAAATTAAATTATAACATATATGAGTATGTTAAGTATATAGATCTACTTTTCCTTCAATCGGTATCTAGAGCCATGGTTGTTTGCATGCAAATCGGTTAAAAGTTTTTCCGAGTTATAAAGATTAACATATAAAACTTGTATAATTTGTGTTATTATGATATATCACGAAATTAATTCATGCATGTTAAAATTTCTGGTCCTAAAATATTTTAGGATATTTTGGTTAATTTACGGATTTTTATTGTTCATATTATACTATAATGGCATTAAAATATGATTTTATGAGTAAAAATGTCATTTTCGGACTAAAATTAGCTATACTTCGTATTTTCCAGTGAGTTTTGGATATGTTGTCACATATATTATTTTGAGATAATCTGTAAATTTTCATAATTTTTGGACTTCGTATGCTCGAAAAATGGATTTTTCATTATTAAATTCGGATTTAGGTGAAAAATAGGTTAATATGAGATAAATTTCGAATCTGGTCATAGAAATTTAGTATGTTGTCACATGCAATGTTATAAGATGTGTGTAAAATAATAGGCTATAGTGAAGTCTTTTTGCATAATTTATGGATTTTTGAAGAAAAATAGCATAAATAGTGACATTATTAGTGAAAAATTAATAAAACATAATCTATGACTAAGGAAAAACATTATATGTTGCATTTTATTATATTTTTCAGATCTAAAATTGAAAAGTTGATGTATATAATTTTTCACATGTTTTTATGATTATTTTATTTAAAACCGATAAACCGCAACATTGTTTTTCCGGAAAAATTCGAAATTTTTAACCTAAGTTTTTGAACATTATGAGTGTCATGGTATTTTTCCAGAATGTTCATGAGTTTAAATTTCAAATTTTGAATTTATTTGAAATTTTTGTGATTTATTTGAAGTTTATAGCTTATTTTTATAATTTTAAGTCCATTAATGAACAAATTTTATAAATATGAGTTAATTATGGTCAAATAATTAGTGAAGACTAAATGTTGAGTCCTAATAGGTTAGGGTAATTAACTTGTGCATAAATATGAATTTATGTAATTTTGTGATTGTAAAATGTTGAAATCACGCAAATCCGTAAAAATCGAGTAATATACGATATTGGCTAATTAAAGGCGATTTAGCATAAAATTGGGCATGTTCATACATATTATAATGCTGCATTTTCTTTATGATTGTCATAAGTTTAATTTATGTAATTTTTGAATTATGTAATTTTTACTTAGTATGGCCTTAGTTTTAATTGGTATTTCCCGAAATGTATGGGAATATCGATTCGGTTGTAATTTTATTGTGATCTCGCATCACCGTTTTGTACTTTTAATAGATTTATTTTATTTTATCACAAATGTATAATAGGAAATTATGTAATTTATTATGTAATTTTATTCATTTCGGAGTTCCCAAAGACGGATTTCTTCAAGATGGCGATACATAAAGACGGTGTTACCTCGAGATGCGTGCCACAACCGAAGTTCAAGGGACCAATGGAGTTGGTTTCCGAATATGTAATAGTTAAATAGTTTTTCTATTTTAGGAAGGCCATACTAGGATTTATTTTTATGTTTTGCATTTTATTTATATGTCACATGCATCGCTAAATCGCCATAACTAAAACATGCATCTTCATCTTCATCGAGTTTATCGACCGTGTCAATTAAAATTACCGTAGTTCACCGCTTTAGTTCACTTAAAACGTGATAGATAATAAATTGACATGACCTTTCGCTAAAACAATTAATTGAGACATAGCCTTACCAAATAGTAGAAACCATGAAAACCTATTTCGCGAGGGAGTGCACTCGGCCACACCGGGGTACAAACCTTGTTACGTAGGGGAAGTGGGTGATAAATGTTTATCCACCGAATTCATGTTGATAAGGGATGAATCGGCCACACCGTGCCTAAGTTAATATGGGTTTGGATCATGGACATATTTATTCGAAATTTGGATTGAACTCAACAAAAGTTTTTCGATAAGGGTTTTATCGGCCACACCGTCCCCTTGTTGAATGTGTTTTGGGCTAAAGATAAATGTTAATGTAATGTTATCGACCAAGAGTTCTAAAAGTAGAATCGATTAAAGCGTTAATCCACCGAGTTATATTAATAAGGGATGTATCGGCCACACCGTGCCCAAATTAATATGAATTTGGGTCTTGGAATCATTTATCTAGTTGGGTAGAGGTCACTAGAAAAATGCATAAAACTTGTTTAAATTATAATTTTTACGAGTATTATTGTTAAAACGACATTTGTTTTACTCCTTCTATTTTGTTTTGTAGACCACTTCTTTTTCTCATAACAAATGGCAACACCAACCCCTAACGCCACGCGTCTCGCTAATACATCATGGCTCCGATCCTTCATGGATCGATGTAAACTTGAAAATAATGGGTCAAATTTCTCCGATTGGGATGCCCAACTCAAATTAGCCGCCCAAGGTGACGACAAGCTTCGTTACCTTACCGAGGCATCTCCTCCCGAACCTACTACTAGGTCGACCGCCGCCACTAGGGAAGCATATGAGGCTTACCAAAAGGAGTCCGCCGCAATGAAAAATGTCTTGATATTTGCGATGGAGGCGGATCTCCAAAGGAGAGCCTTTAAAATGGGCAATGCTAATAAGATTTACTCCAAGCTTGTGACAATGTTTTCACAAACTCCGCGGATCGTCCAATATGAGGCGGCCGCGACATTCTTTGATCTCGACTTCAAAGAGGGCCAAAAGGTTAGCCCTCATGTGCTCAAACTTATGGAGCTTGTCGAGACCTTGAAGATTCAAAAGGTTGAAATCCCCAAAGAACTTGTTGTAGATAGGATTCTACACTCCTTGTCCAAAGTCAAAGCATATGTTCAATTCCGGGTGAATTTTAACATGCAAGACAAGGATGTGTCTCTTGAAGAATTGCACAAGTTACTTGTGCAAGCCGAAAGGGACAAGGGGTTAAATGTGAACCCACCCAAGGATGTGCTTAACATACGCACTAAGAGTAAGGGGAAGTTCAAGAAGAATGGGAGGAAGGGTAAGAAGCTAGCTCCCACTTTCACCAAAGCTAGGACTTGTGAAGCTAGCACTTCAAAAATCAAGAAGGGTCCTCTTGATAAATGCCATTATTGTAATGGTATGGGACATTGGAAAAGAAATTGTTCCAAATACCTTGGTGATATTAAGGCTGGAAAGATTACTCCAAAGAGGTAAATGACTATCCTTTCTTTTATGTTTCTAATTCAACTATGGTATTGTGATACAAAGTTGTGATAATGTATCTCCCTTTTTATTGTAAATAGGGCCTCCACCAAGCAAAGACAAAGGAAAAGAAAAGCAAGTTTAAGAAACCATCAAGGAGCTAGGAATAGCTTTCATGGAGCTTCGCTTTTTATTGTCTTATTTTATTCATGTTTTGAATTTTAGAACCTTAAGTTTCCGTGTTCGACATGGAAAGGTATTTTGGATAATGGGTTGTATTTTGGATAATGGTGACTTGGTTTGCAACCCAAGTCACCCGTTTTATCATTTTTTATCCTTTTGTTCTAAAATTCATGTTTAAATGCTTACTCTTAGAAACATATAACTTAAAGTGATCTAATAGACAAATATAATGACGGGTTTCATTATATGTCCACATGCTTAAGGCTTGTGTATGATCATTTACAAAGTAACCTTGAGTCTACGAAGTCTCTTAAAGGTATGTCAATCACCAAGTACACATATGAAATCTAAAAATATTAGTCAATCTATGAGATAGTTCTCCTTATAACTTCAACATCATTATTTGTGTCTTATATGCTATCTTTGAATCTATAGTGTATTTATTCTAAAGATAGAGTGGGAGAAAAATGAGGACACAACACACGAGACAAGATAAATTTGTGTACTTGTGTAAATGAGATCTACGCAAGGTAGAATGATTTAAATGAAGAGTATATCTATTCACATAGTATACAAAATAGATGAGATCTATGGTCTCAAGTAAGTTCTATATGACTAAAGAGACCAAGTGAAGTAATCATAAGAGTATGTTCTCAAGATAACTACACGAGGAGACCAAAAGAAAGTTTTGGAACAAAATGACTAATGTAAAGTCTTAACAAGGTTTTTGACTAGTTTATGATAAATTTTGACCAATAGTTTCAACCTTGAGATTTACTTAAGAGTCTAAATGAATCAATGTAACATCCTAGTAATAAGCGATATTTATGACTAGAGGTTGCAAGGATTGATATACCGATATCTTCAATAGCCAAAGTTTTAAACCACGCAGATGTCATTACTTAACCTCATTATGAAAATGAATTGGTTAAACCTCCTTCTAAAAAGGATATTTTGAAGGATGTGTATTAGATATTACTCATATTTAATAAATGACATTGCCACACATCATTATGATATGAATGTGTTAGAGATTTAAAATCTCTTTCCATAAGATTAAGATGAGACCTCTTCGAAATAGGAATTTTGAAAGGATATGATGGGAACATATATGGTTTCATCTTAATAACTTTGCAAAGCAACATACAGTCCAAATTTTGAAATGTGTTCAATTGAGTAATCAATTTCGAAACATGTGGAATTAAGTGGGAGCATTAGAAATTATCATGTGAAGACATGGAATTTAGTGAGAGCTATCATCCTTTGAATGTTTACAACTCATTACTCATTAGGATTGACGAGTTAATATCTTCTTTCACAAAGAAGTATTTGAGTTTTCAATTCTGGATGATTTTGGACTATGATGAATCCAATTACGACAAGAAATATTGGATTAGTATTAAGAGATACACATCATATCAACATACACATAGGTTATTCATGTAGATGAAAATGAAATTGCCATTAGCAGTCATGGTCGTTCATTGAACCTATGAACGGTTGATCTCATGATTATTAGTAACTAATGTTTCAGCCATTAGAATAATCATGCACATGTCCAATAGTGAATCATTTGCATGAAAGCATGATGATTCATTGGCAAGCCATACAAGAAACTTCATGAATTCTCAAGGAAAATCGGATGAACGATTTCAGTGTTTGACAGAATACTCTATTATGTGTTAAGAGGTTGCACATATTATATAAAGTCCGAACACACGTAAAGATTTATGAAAATCCTAAACTTTTCAAGTTAAAAGGAGAAATAAGAAGTTTTGGAAAGATACTTAGTTGAATAAGAAGTTACTCAAAACTAATCTTTCCTAACTATGCTAGGACTTGTGAGAAGTGCTAGATCAATCGTCTTGGCAAATTGTTGTAAGACTCTACAAAACATATACCTAGTGCATTGTGTGTGGATGGAGTACTTGATCAGTACAAGTTATATCATTCACCACAAATTCGTTCCTTATGTGATAATCGATAAGGAAGTTCTTTCAAGATAAAGAACCAAAACCGAGGTCGGGAACCTTGATGTGTACTTGGTAAGATTCATGCTATGAGAGAGAACATGAATGTAAAGGAAAATGCAAGTAAAAGAAGTTTGAACACATGGACACATGGCATATTAAACTTTTATTGCAATCAATAAGTGTTTACACTTACGATATGCATCACAAGGTTGTAATATGATATTGACTACCCGAGTGTGATATCGACATTTGTCGTTTGAGTTATTATTAACTCACCTTATACATTGTTATATCCAAATGGGTTCTGAAGACAAATTGAACCCCGTTAAAGTGAACGTGGATTAACATTGTATTTGCCCGTAGTTACTTGTATGAGGTGACGTCTCGAAGTGACTAGAGTGTGATGCGATTGATGGCAAGTTCAAGTGCCATAGAGTCATGTGAGATGACTAGTCGATCACATAGGCAGACTGTTAGGAACATTTTGTCGGGCCTTATGACCGCTTATAGAGTTCTGGCAAATTTATATAGCCTGGTCGTGGCGAGAGCTGCTATAGTATTCAAATGAGTCAATTTTTTTGACTAAAGACTATTCGCCTAAGATGGCACAGTTTCAGATTAACTTTGATTTGTGTTACTACGACCTTCGTAAATGGGGTCAAATGGGCATATTTTGGGTTATGATGGCTGTGGCTAGTTGAAGGGAATGAGTGCGATAGGAATTGCCCACCCCTAGTCAGGGTTATAACAATATCTCAGGGCCACTCGAGGAGCAATGAACTGGAAATGCGTGGCCACGCTCGGAATGTATCCATGGTGGATAAATCCGGTCAATCAGTTATTCTCCAGATCGAGGAAACCACTCTCGATATGATCACTTGAAAGTACGACTTGAAAGACACCTTGCATTGAGTGGGAGATAGTAATAGGACAAGAGAATTGGTGACGCACACTTGTCGAGGACAAGTGGGAGATTGTTGGAATATGTGTCCTCCGACAATAATGCGATCACGATTGTTGATCATGATGATCACATGTTTAAATCTCATTATAAAGAATACAATTGGGAAGTAGTTTTTATTGTCAACTGATCAACATATATCCGTAATGATTGGCTGACTAGAGTTTGACATTACTGTCGTGCGACGGTGGTGATCAGTTGATCCCCTAGGTCATACCTATAGGGCAACACTCTTAATTGATCAATTAATTGATCGTATAACGTTACGAGTCAATTAATTTAATTAAAATTGACGGGCGATTTTGGAAGTAATATTTACGTATCTCATTGAAATTTGATTAAATGAGATACGGTCTGAGTAATTGAATCGTATCGTTACTCGGATGAAATTATTGTTTAAGGAAACAATTGAATTCGAATGAATTATTATAAATACAAATTGTTGTGATTTATAATTGGTAAAATATTTTGGTACAAGTAATTATGAATTACTAAGTCGTTTTTGTATATGACGTATTTTTATTAATACGTTGATTTTTAATATGTTAGAAATACATAACAATTTTTTATGTGACATATGACATGTGACATATTGACAAATTTGACAAAAATAAAATGGGTTCCATTTTATGAAGGTGCCAAAATAAGGAGGAGGTTTAGGCTAATATTGTGTTTGTTTAATTAGTGGAGAACACAATCATTTACCCTAATTATCTAGCCATGCACACCTAGTTTACATTGTGAAGACAAACAAAGGCATGCATTGGCTCCTCTACCCTCCTCCTACCCGGTTTCTTGACAAAGAAAGGCAAGGGTTTTTGCCTTATATTTTTGATATAACAATACATAATTTTATTGTAAGATTCATTCATTCATTCACCATCAATATTTTAGAGAGATAAAAAGATTTCTCCTTCCTCTTCTCCTCTCTTAAACCGGTTTTTAAGAGACAAAATAAAAATTATTTTGGGTAAATTTTACAAGATTAATATTGTACTAGTATTTATAATATTAATTTTAATTAAGAGAGTGCTTTGGGTATTAAGCTTTGGGAGAGATCCTATACTTGGATCTTAGTTCTTCCACAAAGGAAAGCACAAGAACCAGAGAGAAAGGTGATCTCTCTTGTGCCCATATTAACCGAATTTCCAATGTAAGAACAATGTTTCTTCTTTATTTTGTTTAAATGTTTGCATGCATAAGATCATTTGTTAATTTTATGACAAATTAAATTATAACATATATGAGTATGTTAAGTATATAGATCTACTTTTCCTTCATAAGCAACCATCAAAGACCACAAATCACAACCAACAAAACATTGGTTAGAACAAATGAAAAATCCAAATTTCTGAAAGGGACAATAGACCCCTTTCAGTCACGAGGTAGCTCGCGCCTCAATGGGGTGTCTGCTTAGTCTCTACGCAAACTCCACCGACCTACCATCCCAAATTTCTCTATAAATACCCACCATCACACAACACAATCGACACGCGAACTTCCGCCCCTCACCTCTCCCTTAAACTTCTAGACTCGACTTCCTAAGTCACAAAATCGACACGTGTTTACGACCTACCGATCGTAAACACAAGCCCTACACATATTTTTTGGTACCGTCGCCGTGCATTCGACTGACCAATTTGACCAACTCAATTCATCAATCAACATGTTTTAATTAACATATTTTCAAAACTAAATCCTTTTTTTAAGGCACCTTTTTATTTAACTTCTTGATCGTGAGTAATCGCTACGAGAAAACTTGTCTCTAAAGTCGTCTACGTCGCAAACATCAATACACGTAAGTTTGAGGGTGTAAACATCTCATTTATTTCATGTATTTCCTGTTTTTATGGGTTCATAAGCATGAACAATACATAACTCAATTCAAATATAGGTTAGACGAGCCAAAACCGAGTTTTGGCCCGAGACAGAACCCCTTTGCAATGCAAAGTGACTCGTGCCTTTTGTGGGTCTTGGGTCAGACTTATCCGTGTTTGTTCTAGTCTTTCCTTTTATTTCATTTCTTATTTGTAATCGGTTTTTACCATTTCAAATGTTTCAAATCATTTTTATGACAAACTTTAACCATAAATCATAATCACCCTTGGTTCTTTATACCATGGCGGTTTAATCCGTGACTCGGTGATATTATTGGTTAATTACATTTTAATGGGTATTTTAACATCCTTTTCTTTTACTTACCATTTTTATCATTTGTTTACATTTGTAAATATATTAGTCATAATTCATTATCATCCTTAGTTCTCTATACCATGTCGATTTAATCCGAGTACGATGACAAAACTTGATTAATTACAAAGAAATGAACTTAATATATTTCGTTCAAATCAAACATTTTACATTTGTATTTGTAAACTATGCTTTTCAAACATGCGAATCCGACAACGAATATTACTAACACAATAGTAATTATTTCGAGTCATGCAAACAACATTTGCAAATTATTTAATCATAAATACGGTTTTAAATAACCTTTTCGAGAACCAGGAGACGCCCCCTTGGGTCGGCTCATGGCTCGCACCCCAAGTGGCCGTCTGTTCTCATATTTCAAAACCCGGGCAGAGCCCCTTCCCTCACCAATAGGCTCGCGCCCCTATGGGGCTGCCTGGCACTATTCTGCCTCGTTTTTAGCACTTGTCTAGGACGATCCCGATTACGGTTGATCCGAATACATGACGGATAAGATTGACAAACTTACGTTTTTACACTTTTTCATTTAACATCCTTTTTCAAATAAATGGATCGTGTTAAGCATCATAATCCGAACTTGGTAAATGGATGTTTAATTTCCGTTTTCACATGTAAATCAATATAAATCCAACTTTGACATCTTATACTTGATACTTGGATAAACAAACTGACTTAGGAAAGCTCACATGTTAGGTTAAAACTTTTGGATGCGCATTCATGCATTTAAATCGTTATATCAACTTTTGAACTTAAACAACCACGATCGATCCGTAGAGGCCGCTAACGCGGGCAGGATTGGGTATCCGATTAAAGGGCTTCCCAATACGTACCCTCACCCCTTAGTCAGAACCTTTGGATAGTGGATGGCCTTATCCAGGGCGTACGAGAGTCATTTTAAGCATAGAATGCTAAAAGGGGGACGAGTCCTTATCTTTAGTACCTATGTCAAACACCGCTTTTTGCCTTGATTGACCGAGGTATAAAGTGCATTCGAACGGGTTCCAAGCATCACACAAATGTTTGGTGGCGACTCCGAACATCTCTACATCGTTTCGCGGCCCTTGCCGAGACGATACTGACCGATCCAAAGCGATCTGGTTGAAAGCATTTTTACGCCGCCGAGCGTGGCTTTCAAAGAGACCTCTACATGTCCATAGATTGGCTGGCGTGCACGTGGCCCGTGACTGCGGACCGGTAGGCGGCCTAAATTCGCAGACCGAGATGTGGCCCATGTCCACAGTTTGGCGACTCCGCTGGGGAAAACTAGGACACTTGTGTCTTTGTGATCCTTGGAGGTGAAACTCGAACGAGGTCGTGGTTAAAGTGCATTAATTGATATTACGGTCATGGTCGGGTTCCTTGTCTGGGCCCACAACCTAACCCTTATCGACCAATTGGCTCGTCTCGTCGGCGTGAGTTTTCTCATCCCCGCGTTTCGAATCCCGACTGAGTCAAGCATACCATTGACGATACACATTTCTGCTTCGTCAAATAGCTTTTATCACCTTCGAGCAAAAGGCTAGGGCACCCTCCTAACACATTTTGTTTGGATTGGTATCCCTCTCGCAAATCGGGGTTTTATTGCTTGGTGTGTAACCCACCCTTTTAAGCCAAAACCCGTGTCAGCATTATGCATAATATAATGAACTGTGAGTTCTTATGTTTTACATGATCATAAGTCCTTCCGTGTCATTTCAAACTTTCAAAAACACCCTTTTGCGCCGTTATAATGGCCGTTTCAAACATCGTTCTTTCGCCGACCGTTGCACACCTTTCTAGGCCGTCGTAGTGACGATTTTCAAATCCGGTTTTATACAACCATTTCAACACACCTTTCTAGGCCGTCGTAATGACGATTTTCAAACCTGGTTTTCTATAACCATTTCAACACGCCTTTCTAGGCCGTCGTAATGACGATTTTCAAACCCGGTTTTCTATAACCATTTCAACACGCCTTTCTAGGTTGTCGTAAGGACGACTTTCAAACTCGGTTTTCTATAACCATTTCAACACGCCTTTGTAGGCCGTTGTAATGACGATTTTTAAAATCGGTTTTCTACAACCATTTCAACACGCCTTTCTAGGCCGTCGTAATGACGATTTCAAACTTTGGTTTTCTCAAACCATTTCAAAATACTCTTTTACGTCGTCATAATGGCCGCTTCAAACCTTGGTCCCTCGTTTAGCGTTGCATTCTCAAGGCGCCTTTTTTACGACGTCGTAATGACAAATTCTACCCTCGAATTTTCAAAATTCAAAATCAGTTTTCAAACAAAAACTTTTTTTAAACCGTCGTAATGACGATTTAAACCCATGTAAATTTCCAAATTTCGAATCTCGTTTTCGAATCAAATTTGGCTTTTCTAAGCCGTCGTAATGAAAATTTCAATTCTCAAGATTTTCGATTTGCATACCGTCTTTCAAAGGTTAAAATGGTTTCCTAACCCGTCTTAATGACGAATTTAATCCTCATAATTTCAAATTTCAAATCTTTGAAAACGAATTTAACCATTTTCAAATTTCAAATCGAATTTCAAATCATTTGAAAACAATTTAACCGTTTTCAGATTTCAAACCAAAACTCAATTTGAAAACCAATTTAACCGTTTTCAGATTTCAAATCAAATTTCATATATTTGAAAACAAATCTAACCGTTTTCAAATTTCAAATTCAAAATAAAATCTTTGAAAACAAATTTAACCATTTTCAGATTTCAAATCAAATTTCATATATTTGAAACAAATCTAACCGTTTTCTAATTTGAAATTCAAAATCAAAGATTTGAAAACAAATCTAACCGTTTTCAAATTTCAAATTCAAAATCAAATCTTTGAGAACAAATTTAACCGGTTTCGGACTTCAAATCAAATTTCATATATTTGAAAACAAATCTAACCGTTTTCTAATTTGAAATTCAAAATAAAATATTTGAAAACAAATCTAACCGTTTTCAAATTTCAAATTCAAAATCAAATCTTTGTAAACAAATTTTTGCCGTTTTCAAATTTGAATTCAAAATCAAATCTTTGAAAACAAATTTAAACGTTTTTAAATTTCAAATCCAATTTCAAATCATTTGAAAACAACTTTAACCGTTTTCAAATTTCAATTCAAAATAAAATCTTTGAAAACAAATTTAACCGTTTTCAGATTTCAAATCAAAACTCAATCTTTGAAAACAAATTTAACCGTTTTCAAATTTTCAACCCAATTTTAAATCCTTTGAAAACAAAATTAACCGTTTTCATGGCCATTGTGATGACGATTCCAAATTATTCGATTCTCGATTTTCTAATCCATGATTCGGAATTTCAAAAACCGTCTTCGGAAACAGCGCATTGTGTTCAGAGCCGCAATCTCAACTCGAACCGTCTTTTGAAAACAAACCTAAGACAACCCTTTCAACTGGCCGACCTTCTAAAGATCCCTACTCTTCGGAAGCCATCCATAAAACGACAAATGAATCCTTTTGAAAAATTCTATTTTCGAAAACTTCAGTCCACCTTTTTTATTCAGCCTCGAGTCGATTTGAGTCCAGTCGGTTTCAAGTCAAGTCGTCTAGATAACGTCAAGTCTCCGCCGAAGTTATTACCTACCTTCTGGTCTAGGTCATGTCGCCTAATTGTCGAGACATCTCCGATGGCGTTAGCAGAGTCAAAACCTGTCGGGTTTTAAACCCGTCTTTCCCCTACATTATGGGTCAATGGTCAAGTTTGTGTACATGTCTTGTCTAACGACGTCGTGCCATCAACGCACATAAAATCTGAGTCAGAAGTCGTCTGTCTAGGCATCACTATGCCAAAGACGACACTCGAGTCTAAGTTCAAAGTCATGCACCAAGAGTTCAAACACAAGAGGTCTTTCACGATCTTTAATGAACTCATAACCTAGTCACACCGTCGCGTCTCCATGACGAAACTGCCTTTTTGTACATATGTGTCGTACTTGCCTTTGTTTGCGCAATCCTTTACTAAGACAAGTTATAACGCCTATCGTTATGTCAAATAGGAATCCCTTGGGTGCCATCGATCACCAACCAGAAACCCAAGAAGCCGATCAAGCTACATCGGCCATGACTTCTGCCGAAACCAACAACATGGTCCTTCGAGTCCTAGCTACCGTGGAAAACTTGAGCACTCGTCTCTTCCAAGTTGACGACAACATGATAACTGGGAATTTTCCCTCTTCTGATTTTGAGCAAAGGGTTAAGCTCCTTGAAAACCGATTACTTGCCATCCACAAAACCAAAACCAGACGATCTCATAGGTCCTTCCCTGATTTGGGTATGCCTTATGCCACAGCCTTGGAAAGGATAATCTTACAAGGAAAGCTCAAACCGATTGGTCCAACTCCAGACCCTCTACCAAACAAGCGTGGTCGAAAATGGGATGGAAACCTCTTTTGCCAATATCACCGAGGTCGCAGGCATGACACTGAAATGTGGCTTCCTCTAAAAGGTGCCATCATTGATATGATTGAAAAGGGCGAGTTACCATTACCTCCCTCAACAAACAACAAAAACAACCCTCCTGAAAACCCTATTAAACACAGTCAAGAATCTTCCCTAGACTGCTCTCCTCTCATCTCTCCTGACGATGAGAAAATTCATGCAATTGATGAGGATGGCATACAAAGCGCTATAATGATGCTCTCCGTCTCCATCAACAACATATTCTCAAAGCTGCAAGTGGCTATCGATGACTTGAATACCCGGGTAGCTAATTTGGAGAGAAGGTTGGGTAATACCGAAAATGAACCTGACTACCAAAGAGAACACCAACCCTCCATTCACCAACCAACAGCTGTTGAAAATGAGGAGTCATCCGATGGTTCCCACCTCCATGAACCCACAAACAAAGATAATGAAATCACCTCACCAAAATCCCTTTCAAAACATCAAGCAACATCCCAAGAACTTCCCATTGACAATGACCAATTCCTGCTTCTGCCCAGGATTGACAAAAACAAAAACAAAACTCACAAAAACATCCCAAAAAACACCAATGTTAGAACCATGGGAAAACATCAAAGGGTATTCACAGATCTGGGAATAACATATGGCACCGCTCTGGAGATACTTACTTCAGAAGGAATGCTCCAACCCATTAGCCCGACTCCGGACAAACCTGAACACCAAAGAACTCGTTTCTGGAACGAAAATGCCTATTGCCAATACCATCAAGGCTAGGGCCATGACACCGAAACTTGTTTAAAACTCAAGCATGCCATTCAAGATATGATTGAAGCTGGCAAAATCATAATTTTACCTCTCAGTCAAGACAATCCTCATGAATGGCTCAAGCCAAACAGCAAGGTTGAACGTTCTCAAAGGACATTAACCAAACCCAACACAACATATAACGCAGCTCTTCAAAAGCTTGTGACTGAAGGGAAGCTACAACTAGTCGGGCCCACTCCGGACCCGTCTGAATGCAAGAAATCCCAATTCTGAGATGGCAGTGCCTATTGCCAATATCATCAAGGAAGAGGTCACGACACTGAAACATGCTTCAAACTGAAACATGTTATTCAAAATATGATCGACAACCATGAACTGATAGCTTCATCCCTATGCCAACCAAGTGATGAAAACAACCCTCATGAACATCTCTTTCTGCATGGAGATGAAAGTCTCATGGACTATTGTCCTCATATCATTCCCAACAACGAGAGTAAAGTGCTCAAGTGGGTCAATGCTCAAGACCAGACATTCATGCCGCTGGATGCTGGGAAGGAGACCTTCGAGGAGGAACATGATGATTAGGAGTTCGTATCTACGATTGGGTCCGAGTCCGAGTCCGAGTCTTAGGCTTTCTCATATCTATCCTAGCGTATGTCCTTTTATTCCTAAATGACAACTGGGGGTTGTCCCCATGAGTCACATGTATTCATCGAGTCTGTACTAACCTCTTATTTATCTAAATAGAAGCACAATTTCCAACTATCATATATTCTCCCCTTCACCATTTCCCGTTGACAACAAGAATTGATTTGAGAATCGATTTAAAACAAACAATATGTTCCAATTCATTGTGAGTACACTCGAGTGATGTTCAGTACCGAGTAAGCAGAGAAATCGAAACTTCGTGTCCATTCACTTTACCTATTCCATGTCTGGCAATAGAAACCTTTCATTAGCACCCAATTTAGAAAGAGCATCTATCAAAGGGATTCTACGATGAATCTAGATAACAAACCAGAACATCTCCTTGTTCATGATCAATGACGGAAGGCAAGCCCATTCCCCATAAAAACACCCAATCACCAAGTATCAACCTCTCACCAACGGGTACATCCCCATCTGCACCTTTACCGGCCTCGAACGAAGGACGACAAAGAACCAATAAATTAAAAACCAAAGCAACAGAAAAGCCAAAGCAAAAGGCCAAAATCAAAGGCCCAAGCCAATAGCCATTCCCTCAAAGCCAACGCGAAAGGCCTAAATCAAAGGCTCAAGCCAATAGCCATTCCCTCAAAGCCAAAGCCAAAGGCCAAAATCAAAGGCCCAAGCCAATAGCCATTCAACCGAAAGCCAAAGCGAAAGGCTAAAATCAAAGGCCCAAACCAATAGCCATTCCATCAAAATCCAAAACGAAAGGCCAAAATCAAAGGCCCAAGCCAATAACCATTCACCGCAAGCCAAAGCGAAAGGCCAAAATCAAAGGCCCAAGCCAATAACCATTCAATCAAAAGCCAAAGCGAAAGGCCAAAATCAAAGGCCCAAGCCAATAACCATTCACCGAAAGCCAAAGCGAAAGGCCAAAATCAAAGGCCCAAGCCAATATCCATTCACCCAACGCCAAAGTTCAAGGCCAAAGCAAAAACCAAAGCCGAAGGCTACTCACCCAACGTCACGGCCAAGACCCAAGCCAAAATCAAAACAAAACAAGATTGAAACCATTTTCCCAAAAAGGCCAAAATCCAAAGGAAGCATCCAACACACAAAATCCTGGACAAGTGAGTCCAAAATACCAAGTCCAGGACCACAAGTCCAAAGCCCAGGACCAACGAAGTCCAACACACCAAATCCAGACCCACAAGTCCAAAACACCAAACACCAAAACCTCAACCAAAACTGCTTCACCCCTATGTCCTTCTACAGACTATTACAGGGAGACCTATCTAGGATCCTGGGGATTCCCCTCAAGATCAAAACCAACATCGCTTCACCCTTAAGTCCTTCTAGAGACTGCTACAGGGAGAACTATCTAGGCTTCTGAGGATCCCCCTCAAGCTCGTAATATCACACCTTAACCTTTAAGGTCCAGACATGGGAATCTGATTCCACATTATTTACCAACCATTTCGTGCTCAGGCCACATCAATCTTGAGACTCCATTCTGCGCCACACTACAAACCGTTACCCATCGGCCTAAACACCACAAAATTCTTGCTCCAGATTTTTTATCTGTTAGGCAAACCTCTTATTACCAGGCTCCGCATTTCATAATGTTGAAGCCATTTTCACCCTGACCCAGATACAGAGTTTTCAAAAACATTGCTCCCTGGAACAACACATGCTCATTACATTCTTGGAGTCCACTTTTTAGTGTGCTCACATAACAAGAAACGTTTTCACAAACTATACCTCTTCGATTCATGATCAAGAGGTAATTCTCTCCAATCGACCTTCGAGTCACCAAACGGAATTTTCCGTCGTGACCCTCGAGCTTCAGATTTTTATCTGTTAAACAAACCCATTATTACCAAGCTCCACATTCCATAATGTCGAAGCCATTTTCACCCTGACCCAGATACGGAGAAGATAATCAATTCATGTTCCCCAGCCGAGCGGACCTTCTACCTCAGGGATTTGATGCGCTTTGTAACCCTTTCTTGGCTAAGGAGTTACACTTACATGTGCAAAGTCTGTCAAAGTCACCCCCGTGTTATGTAGACACTGACTTTGTGTCACGTTCACGACTGCCCATTTGTCAATCTGTCAGTGTGCGTCCGTGTGAGTCAATGTCGTAACGGTCACATATCTCCAATCTATCAAATCACAGATCTATGAGTAACAAGACTCACCTTTAAGCTTCAAAACATTCAAAACTTATATCTCCCTTCGCGTGAGATATTATATTCTTGTTGCTTATATGCTAACTGCGCACATGCTTATGTGCTTACGTGCTTATATGCTTACGTTCTAGTTGCTTATATGCTAACTGCTCACATGCTTATGTGCTGGCATGCTACATGCTTGTCTATGCGAATGCGAATTTGTGTGGTCACTAACCATGCAGGTAATCATGAGAAGACAAACGCACTCCAACTAAAAACTGGATTCTTCCCAACAAAGGTCGACCCGTCAAGCCCAAGGTCTTCAACCGCATTAATTACATGGCATACGCTACCTTTCAACGAGCAAGAACTCATATCCCCGGCGAGTCCTGCGAAGTTTCTAACTCCCCGGCGAGTGCTGATTTTCAAATGGAAGTCACAAGAGGTTATTTCCCACAGTCGTTCTTTCGACCATCGATGGCTGGCAAGCCTTACAACGCACCATGGCGGGCGAGCCCCTTCACATCCGCATCAAGCTGGCGAGCCTTTGTCCGCAAACAAGATACAACTCAAGGACGTATCTTGAAGATGCCTCAGGTACGACTCCTTATCACAGCTGGCGAGCCTTTGTCCACAAACAACTCAAGCACGTATCCCGAAGATGCCTCAGGTACGACTCCTTATCACAGCTGGCAAGCCTTTGTCCGCAAACGCGCAAGGACATTTCCCGAAGATGCCTCAGGTATGATTCCTTCTCATGGCAGGCGAGCCTTACAACGCACCGCGGCGGGCGAGCCCCTTCACATCCGCATCAAGCTGGCGAGCCTTTGTCCTCAAACAAGATACAACTCAAGGACGTATCCCGAATATTCCTCGGGTACGACTCCTTATCACAGCTGGCGAGCCTTTGTCCGCAAACAACTCAAGGACGTATTCCGAAGATGCCTCAGGTACGACTCATTATCACAGCTGGCGAGCCTTTATCTGCAAACAACTCAAGGACGTATCCCGAAGATGCCTCAGGTAAGACTCCTTATCACAGCTGGCGAGCCTTTGTCCGCAAACGCGCAAGTACATATCCCGAAGATACCTCAGGTATGATTCCTTCTTATGGCTGGCGAGCCTTTATACGTAGTCTAATGGACTTTAAACGACCCGAATAGGAATTCAACAGACTCTAAAATGTCCCCGACGACAGGTCCTTGACTCGAATCCACGAGTCGCCTCGACGTCGCCCTTCCCGACGGCAGGTCCTTGGCTCAAACACTTTTGAGTCGCCTCGACGTCGCAATGGTCTTCAGGTTGTAATATTTGATTGACCTGGAGATCATACTTTGACTTTCGCCCCGTCCAAGCCTCAGTCAAAGTGGGGGCTCTATAGATACCCAGTATCTGCACCTTCTAAAAACCACCCGATGATGATCGGACTGTAACGTGTTTTTGATATACCTGCGTGGATTGGCTATATATGAGACGGTTTAATGCACTACTCGAATATGAAAAATGATTTCAAAAGTTTCCTAACTTCATTTGCATTAAAATAACACTATTTAGAGTTAAAACCGTCTTCGGACCCAAAACCGACTCAGAAACCCGCAACTCGAGTCAACCTGAGTAAACCCGAGTCAAACCAAATCTCAAATGTCGAAAATAATGCCATGAATGTCTTTATCATGTCATTTCCATTAAAATGACCCTACTTAGAGTCAAAACCGACTCGAAATTCAAATCCCGACTCACACGGGTCAAACCCGAGTCAAAGACACAAAATACCTACCCCAAATATCACCCAAGAGGAAGCTTACACGGCTAAGAAACCATCAAAGACCATAAATCACAACCAACAAATCATTGGTTATAACAAATGCAAAATCCAAATTTCTGAAAGGGACAATACACCCCTTTCTGTCACGAGGTAGCTCGCGCCTCAATGGGGTGTCTGCTTAGTCTCTACGCAAACTCCACCGACCTACCATCCCACATTTCTCTATAAATACCCACCATCACACAACACAATCGACACGCGAACTTTCGCCCCTCACTTCTCCCTTAAACTTCTAAACTCGACTTCCTAAGTCACAAATTTGACACGTGTTTACGACCTACCGATCGTAAACACAAGCCTTACACATACTGATTGGTACCATCGCCGTGCATTCGACCGACCAATTTGACCAACTCAATTCATCAATAAACATGTTTTAATTAACATATTTTCAAACATATTTTCAAAACTAAATCCTTTTTTTAAGGCACCTTTTTATTAAACTTCTTGATCGTTAGTAATCGCTACGAGAAAACTTGTCTCTAAAGTCGTCTACGTCGCAAACATCAATACACGTAAGTTTGAGGGTGTAAAAATATCATTTATTTCATGTATTTACTGTTTTTATGAGTTCATAAGCATGAAAAATACATAACTCGATTCAAATATAGGTTAGACGAGCCAAAACCGAGTTTTGGCCCGAGACAGAAGCCCTTTGCTATGCAAAGTGGCTCGCGCCTCTTGTGGGTCTTGGGTCAGACTTATCCGATGTTTGTTCCCGTCTTTCCTCTTTATTTCATTTCTTATTTGTAATCGGTTTTTCTATTTCAAATGTTTCAAATCATTTTTATGACAAACTTTTAACCATAAATCATAATCACCCATGGTTCTTTTTACCATGACGGTTTAATCCTTGACTCAGTGATATTATTAGTTAATTACATTTTAATGGGTATTTTAACACCCTTTTCTTTTACTTACCATTTTTATCATTTGTTTATATTTTTAAATATATTAGTCATAATTCATTATCATCCTTGGTTCTCTATACTATGTCGATTTAATCCGAGTACGATGACAAACTTGACTAATTACAAAGAAATGAACTTAACATAGTTCAAATCAAACATTTTACATTTCTATTTGTAAACTATGCTTTTCAAACATGCAAATCCGACAACGAATATAACTAACACAATAGTAATTATTTCGATTCATGCAAGCAACATTTGCAAATTATTTAATCATAAATACGGTTTTAAATAACCTTTTCGAGAACCAGGAGACGCCGCCTTGGGTCGGCTCATGGCTCGCGCCCCAAGTGGCCGTCTGTTCTCATATTTCAAAACCTAGGCAGAGCCCCTCCCCTCGCCAATAGGCTCGCGCCCCTATGGGGCTGTCTGACACTGTTCTGCCTCATTTTTAGCACTTGTCTAAGACGATCCCGATTATGGTTAATCCAAATACATGACGGATCAGATTGACAAACTTACGTTTTTACAATTTGTCATTTAACATCCTTTTTCAAATAAATGCATCGTGTTAAGCATCATAATCCGAACTTGGTAAATGGATTTTTATGTCCGTTTTCACATGTAAATCAATATAAATCCAACTTTGACATCTTATACTTGATACTTGGATAAACAAACCGACTTAGGAAAGCTCACATGTTAGGTTAAAACTTTTGGATGCGCATTCATGCATTTAACCGTTATATCAACTTTTGCACTTAAACAACCACGATTCATCCGTAGAGGCCGCTAACGCGGGCGGGATTGGGTGTCCGATTAAAGGGCTTCCCAATACGTACCCTCACCCCTTAGTCAGAACCTTTGGATGGTGGATGGCCTTATCCAGGGCGTACGAGAGTCATTTTAGGCATAGAATGCTAAAAGGGGGACGAGTCCTTATCTTTAGTACCTATGTCAAACACCGCTTTTTGCCTTGATTAACCGAGGTATAAAGTGGATTCGAATGGGTTCCAAGCATCCCACAAATGCTTGGTGGCGACTCCGAATATCTCTACATCGTTTCACGGCCCTTGCCGAGACGATACCGACCGATCCAAAGCGATCCGGTCGAAAGCATTTTTACGCCGCCGAGCGTGGCTTTCAAAGAGACCTCTGCATGTCCACAGATTGGCTGGCGTGTAGGTGGCCCGTGACTGCGGACCGGTAGACGGCCTAAATCCGCAGACCGAGACGTGGCCCATGTCCACACCCACACACTTCAATGTCCTAACAACTCGCTTAGGCACACACACATTTAGAACTACGATCTGGTTTGATTTCACTTCACGTGAATACGTAGGCAGTCCTTCAATGACACAACCATAGACCTCAAAATCACTTTAAGGTCCTAACAACTCGCTTAGGCACACACATTCAGAACTACGATCTGATTTAATTTTGCACAAATACATAGGCAGTACTATTACGAGGGCACAACCACAACCCCACATACTTTCAATTTTCACACCATCAATTTGCAACCCATTGCACACACACGCAGAACTACGATCTGGTTTGATTTCGCAAACACGCGAATACGTAGGCAGTCCTATTATAAGGGCACAACCGCATACTCCTTTCATAACATTTTAAATTTTCAATCCTCAATAACCAGTTCAGAACTACGATCTGTTTTGATTTCGCAAACACGCGAATACGTAGGCAGCCCCCCAACAAGGATGCAACCGCATACCCCTTTCAATCTCAACCATCACCATCAATCCTCAAAAGCAGCCCACCAAGCTGCAAAAATTAATGTTATACCTCTTTACTGGGGGCTTCTTCGTTAAGACGTCACCCATTCCTTGTTTTGTCAGATTCCCACCTTTTCACTCTGGGGGCTTCTCTTTCGAGACACCACCCGTCCTTTATCCTCAAACATCTTTTGAGTCTTAACTACAGTCCAAAATAAAACCGCCCATAGCCTAGTGCTCGGTTCGGACGATGACAAGATCTTGGTTCCGCTCTCTGAATCATCATACCTCGAGAAGGGATCTCAAACAAGCAAACAAGGGCAAAGACGTTTGGAGAAGATAATCATTTCATGTTCCCCAGCCGAGCAGACCTTCTACCTCAGGGATTTGATATGCGTTGTTACCCTTTCTTGGCTAAGGAGTTGAACATACATGTAAAAAGTCTGTCAGAGTCACCCCCGTGTCGTGTCGTTACTAACTTTGTATCACGTTCACGAATGCCCATTTGTCAGTCTGTCAGTCTACGTCCATGTGAGTCAGTATCGCAACGGTCACGTATCTCCAATCTATCAAATCACAGATCTACGATTAACAATACTCGCCTTTAAGCTTCACAACATTCAAAATTTCTATCTCCCTTGGTGTGAAATATTACATGCTAGTTGCTTATATGCTAACTGCTCACATGCTTATGTGCTTACGTGCTTATATGCTTACGTGCTAGTTGCTTATATGCTAACTTTTCACGTGCTTATGTGCTTACATAATTATGTGCTTGCATTCAACGTGATTTTCTATGCGACTGCGGATTTGTGTGGTCACTAACCATGCAGATATTCTTGAGAAGATAAACTCACTTCAACTGAGTACTCAGTTCTTCACAACAAACATTGACCTGTCAAGTCCGAAGGCTTTAACCGCGTCGATTATATGGCATACGCTACCGCTCAACGAGCAGCAACTCATATCACTGGCGAGTTCTGAGAAGTTTTTAACTCCCCAGCGAGTGCCGATTTTGAAATGGAAGTCACACATGTCTTTCAAAGACCCTCGCAACATCGTTCATGATTCCGATGCAGCGCTCTCGGTAATTGGTTTTCCAGAGAGCCTTGCTTAGATGATTTATCCCCACGAAGTTGATTGCTCCCTAGCCGAACCTATCAACGTCAACCTTGTTGGAAGTCATTACCAGACAATATCTTGAAATAAGCCCGATGTTTCAGGCTATTTTCCACAGTCGATCATTCAACCATCGATGGCTGACGAGCCTCTAAACGCATCACCTTCAACATAACTGGCGAGCCTTTGCACGCACACAAGAAGCAATTCAAGGACATATCCCGAAGATGCCTCAGGTATGACTCCTTCTTATGGCTGGCGAGCCTCTACGCACCTTCAATGGCTGGTGAACCTTTGTGCACAAACAAAAATCATTTAAAGGACATATCCAGAATATGCCTCAGATATGACTCATTCCTATGGCCGGCGAGCCTTAAAACGCATCATATTCAACACGGCTGGCGAGCCTTTGCGCGCAAATGATTCAAGGACGTATCCCGAAGATGCCTCAAGTATGACTCCTTCTTATGGCTGGCGAGCCTTAATACCCAGTATAATGGACTTTAAACGACCCGCATCGGAAGTCGACAGCCTCTAAAATGTTCCCGACGGCAGGTCCTTGACTCGAATCCCCGAGTCGCCTCGACGTCGCCCTTCCCGACGGCAGGTCCTTAGCTCAAACCCTTTTGAGTCGCCTCGACATCGCAATGGTCTTCATGTTGTAATATTCGATTTACCTGGAGGCTATACTTTGACTTTCGCCCCGTGCAAGCCTCAGTCAAAGTGGGGGCTCTGTAGATACCTAGTATCTGCACCTTCCAAAAACCACTCGATGATGATCGGACTGTAACGTGTTTTTTATATGCGTGCATGGATTGGCTATACATGAGATGGTTTAATGCACTACTCGAATATGAAAAATTATTTCAAAAGTTTTATAACTTCATTTGCATTAAAATAACAATATTTCGAGTTAAAACCGTCTTTGGACCCAAAACCGACTCAGAAACCCGCAACTCGAGTCAACCTGAGTCAACCCGAGTCAACCCAAATCCCGAACGTCAAAAATAATGTCATGAATGCCTTTATCATGTCATTTCCATTAAGATGACCTTAATTAGAGTCAAAACCATCTTCGAACCCAAAACCGACTCAAAAACCCGAAGCTCGAGTCAACCTGAGTCAATCCGAGTTAACCCAAACCTCGAATGTCAAAAATAATGCCATGAATGTCTTTATCGTGTCATTTCCATTAAAATGACCTTACTTAGAGTAAAAACCGACCACCGAGCCAAAAACCAACTCAAAATTCAAATCCAGACTCACACGGGTCAAACCCGAGTCAAGCACACAAAACGCCTACCTCAAGTAACACCCAAAATCATCTTATTAGATGCCCATATTGTTACACGACATCTCATTTGGTTACCATAAATCAAACCAACCAAGTAATAGATAGAGCAAAGGCCACGTCCAAATTGAAAGGGACAGTACACCCCTTTCAGTCACTAGGTGGCTCGCGCCTAAAGTAGGAGTCTGCTTAGCCCCTAAGCAAACTCAGCCGACCTACCATCCCACATTTCTCTATAAATACCAACCTTCACACAACAAAATTCTCACGCGAGTGTCCGCCCCCTCAGCTCTCTCTTAAACTTCTAGACCCGACTTCTTAAGTCATAAAATCGACACGTGTTTACGACCTACCGATCGTAAACACAAGCCTTACACATATTGTTTGGTACCATCGCCGTGCATTCGACCGAACCATTCGACCAACTCAATTCATCAATCAACATGTTTTAATTAACATATTTTCAAAACAAAATCCTTTTTTAAGGCACTCTTTTAAACTTCTTTGATCGTGAGTAGTCGCTACGAGAAAACCGTCTCTAAAGTCGTCTACATCGCAAACATCAATACACGTAAGTTTGAGGGTGTAAACAATTCATTTATTTTATGTCCTTACTGTTTTTATGAGTTTATATGCATGAACAATGCATAACATGATTCAAATATAGGTTAGACGAGCCAAAACCGAGTTTTGGCCCAAGACAGAAGCCCTTTGCTATGCAAAGAGGCTCGTGCCTCTTGTGGGTCTCGGGTCAGACTCAAACATGTTTGTTCTCGTCTTTCCTCTTTATTTCATTTCTTATTTGCAATCGGTTTTTACCATTTCAAATGTTCCAAATCAGTTTTATGACAAACTTTTTAACCATAAATCATAATCACCCTTGGTTCCATATACCATGACGTTTAAATCCGTGACTCGGTGATGTTAATTGGTTAATTACATTTTAAAGGAAATCCTTTTCTTTTATTTACCATTTTATTTCATTTTTATGATAAACATATTTTGACCATTACAAAAATCGTCCTTGGTTCTTTATACCATGACGGTTTATTCCGTGACCCGACGATATTATTGGTTAATTACAAATTAAAGGGTATTTTAACCCCCTTTTATTTTGTTTACCATTTTTCTCATTTATTTACATTTGCAAATATATTAGTCATAATTCATAATCATCCTTGGTTCTTTATACCATGTCGGTTTAATCCGAATACGATGACAAACTTGACTAATTACAAATAATTGAACTTTACATAATTAGTTCAAATCAAACATTTTCCTTTTACACATTTTACTATGCTTTTCAAACTTGCAAATCCGACAACGAATATTACTAACATAACAGTAATTATTCCGAGTCTGGGAAATCATACTTGCAAATCATTAATCACAAAAAACGGTTTTAAACAACCTTTTTAACAACCAGGAGGCACCCCCTTAGGTCGACTCATGGATCGCGCCCCAAGAGGCCGCCTGTTTTCACATTTCAAAACCTGGACAGACCTTGTTCCCTCGCCAATAGGCTCGCGCCCCAATTGGCTTCCTGGCACTGTTCCGTTTCGTTTTTAGCACTTGTTTAGGACGATCCCGATTATGGTTAATCCGAATACATGACAGATCAGATTCTCAAGCTTACATTTTATACTTTATCTTTTAAACACACTTTTTTCAAATAAATGGATCGTGTTAAGCATCATAATCCGAATTTAATAAATGGATGTTTAATTTCCGTATTCACATGCAAATCAATCTAAATCCAACTTTGACACAAATTTCTTGGTACATGGATAAACAAAACGACTTAGGAAATTATCACATGTTAGGTTAAGACTTTTGGATGTGCATTCATGCATTTTAACCGTTTTATCAACTTTTGCACTTAAACAACCACGATCGATTAGTTGAGGACGCTAACGCGGGCGAGATTGGGTGTCCGATTAAAGGGCTTCCCAATACGTACCCTCACCTTGTACTCAGAACCTTTGGATAGTGAATGGCCTTATCCAGGGTGTACGAGAGTCATTTTAGGCATAGAATGCTAAAAGGGGGACGAGTCCTTATCTTTAGTACCTATGTCAAACACTCCTTTGTGCTTCATTTGACCGAGATATAAAGCGGATTTCGAACGGGTTCCAGGCATCCCATAATTGCTTGGTGGTGACTCCAAACATCTCAACATCGTTTCACGGCCCTTGCCGAGATGAAACCGACCGATCTAAAGCGATCCGGTCGAAAGCATTTTTACGCCGCCGTGCGTGGCTTTCAAGAGACCGATGCACGTCCACAGATTGGCCTGGCGTGCATGTGGCCCGTGTCCACAGCAGCAGCCACTGTGACTCTTGGAAGAGGCGCAACACCTACTGCGTCATGTCCCCGGAGTTTTCCTCCTCAGCAAGAAAGATTTCCGCGTTTTTTTATGGAATTTTGGTAGTTATACACTTCCTTATTCCGTGAAATACAATATACGGAAGATAATTCCTTAAGATATTAAATTAACTTAGGAATACGTATCTAGAGAATTCTAGAACCTTCTAGAACATTCCGACTCGGCATTTTTAATGGTTTATAGAAAATGAAGTGGTTTTTGACCCGGACTCCAAATGAACTCTAAATTACTGTCAAAACGACCGTATTGGTGCGTAGATGACGACCATGAGGTTGACTCGAGTGTTAAAGCTATTACTTCTTGATGAACTTACGAATTATCATAAAATCGTTCCGCGTATCAAACATGTGGCTCAATCATCACTGGGTGGTTGGCAGGAGGTGCAGAAATGAGGTATTTACACACAACATGTTAATAGTGGGGAGTTTACACTGTGTAGCTAAGAACCCAAACACCAAGTGCTTTAGATAATTTAAAGAGTCTCCCAATGTTTTATGTGTTTGTGAAGGATAATCCTTTAGGTCTTAGAAGATCACAAACCTGAGTTTTAAAATTGCTCCGGCTCAACAACAGTTTTGTAACAGCAAAGCCTCAGCAGCTTGAACAAGCACATCTCTACAAGTGAGAATGCTACTCCAAAACAAAGAGTGAGAATAGAAATACCTAGCTTGCATTATGTAACTTTGTATGAATTGAGGTATGAGTAAATCGTGGTTAACGACACAATTAGTAGTTTATGTGATGGTATGAATGGGTAAGTATTCGCTAAAATACTTCGGGACGAAGTTGCTTTTATGGGAGTAGAGTGTGTTGTTTGTTTCCGTTATTTTATAATTTCGTTACCAGTAAGACTATAAATTGCCTTAATATTTTCATATGTGCATTGTTGACATCAAATCTATTCATAATGTGTGGGTGTTAATTTATTTCATGGTTTGATCTTGTCTAACACTCTGCATTTGTTAAGTTCTTATTTTCATATTAAATTTACAATGTTATAATTGTGAAGATAAGGGTTATATTGGTATAACATTGGCTTGAAGTGTTGTAAAGATTCTAGCAGCATGGTTGTGTGGGAGTAACCTTATTTAGTTGGTATTATCCATTCTGGTTGTACGATTGGTATTTAGTTGTTCAGATATGAGTTCGGTGATGAGGACGTAACTTGTTTTTAAGGATGGTAGAATGTAACATTTCATTCCGTTAATGTTCTTGCTTGGTGAATTATTTTTTTTGGATTTATTAGTGGTGATATGATAAATAAGAAAGTGTTAGATGTGCGTTGGTACTAGTGTTATTGGTATTTGACAGTATTATGGTTGTTAGGTGAGTGGGTATTGGGATTAGAGGAAGAGGGTTTTGTTGTGCATATATGAGTGTGAACTGCGAGGACGAAGTTAGGAGGGAAGACTGTAATACTACGTGTTCTGATAGTCGGGTATTCGGTCGAGTAGGTTGTACACGACCGAGTAAAGTAGACTTGTGTTTGGTCAGACATCTGCCTAGGGGTCACTCGACCAAGTCAGTAAGGCATTAAGTCGATTATTGCGTACTCGGCCGAGTGCCCGGTCTGGGGACGCGTTCTTCACGGTTTGATTAGAATGATTTGGCAGTTATATAATCACATAATCAGTTTTCGTTAATCATTTCTTACCCTAAAAAACTTCTCTAAACTCTCCCTAATTACTCTAATCATCAACCTATCAAGGATCTAGCTTTAGTTGTCGGATTTCATATTACGTTATGTTAATTGTTGTTGTAAGTCTCGATCTCTATTCTTTTGTTTATAGAAGACATAACCCTAATTTTGGGGGATTTGGGGGAATTGGTAACTAGGCATTCGATTGATTATTGAGGGGTAGTATTAATTGTATGTGATTATTATTTGTAGGTGATGGTCTTATGATGGATTACTATTGCGATTACTTGTGCGTGCTTGGATTGCGAAAAGGTAGGGTTTCCCTACATAGTATGATTATACCGTTGTTGTATTGATTGATATTGTGGTTGATTAATTGTGATTATTGTGATATCGTATCTGTGGTTGATGGAGGTGTTTATTGGTATTGATTGTGAAGCCATTGTCGGGAGATGGTTTTCATCCCTATGTTCGCCTCTAGTGGCTCCCGTCACAAGGGGGATGTCAACATTAATGATATGGATTCGCTCCTTGCGACGAGTGGGCCTTTATTAGGTGGCAAGGCTGCAGTCTACCACTAGTGGTGTCGGTACCTATTGCGATGAGAGCCATTTGTGGATCTTGGAGTTTGGAGGTGGTGGATATTGGTGTGTTAACTTATGTTGATTATTCTTGTGATTGTTTTTGATGTTTGTCTAATCATACTGACACCCTTCAATTGTTATCAAAATCGTGGCGATCCATTATGGGAATGGTGAGCAGTGAGTCTAGCAAGTAATGATGTTGAGCTTGTATGTGGGATTAGACGGGACACACACGATGCATATTAGTTTTATAGCTTATGTCGAGTCTTAGATATTCTAATACTTTGGATTTACAGTTGTATTTTTTTTGTTTTAGTTTATATAATCAACTAAACTTTAATTATCTTAATAATTATTTCATTATAGTCTACTTGATATGTACTACCTCGGGCAACCGAGATGGTGTATACATATTATCATCTACTTGATATATTAGAAACAATTATGGATTAGGCAAGTCAATGCTATTAAATTTCATATGAATTAAATTTTAAAAGTTAAGTTTATTTAGTCCGGAATGGATCAGGCCCCAAAACTAGTGTATACATATTATCATCTTTTGGGTTATATTTTCAATTGTTAGTCATTATTTGTATACACATCTTTGATAATAATACGACCTATGTTGTAATTGTAATTTTATAGAGCTATCGGTAAGAGTTGCGGCTAACCCATTTCCCATCTTAACTTAAACATGTTATTTTTCAAACCGATCTAAATATAACATATATAGTATGTGTCTTCTACTCATTGAATGTAGACCATCTAGGTAAGAAAAGAATCAGAAGCACAATTTACTTTATATATTTATATAAGTAACTTCTACCCATCATGCAAAAGACGTGGTCGCACTCGGTTTCGAAAAGTGTCAGTTATACTGGATATAAAAAATGCTCATTATTAGTTATTATGGCCAATACATCATTGTATATCATCTTATTTCCATCTTTACCTATAAAATAATATGGCACAATTTCTTTACCTCTTTTGCTCTTAATGCTGTTTTTATACTTGTATGGCATCAAACAAGATCCGTATTTCACATCAATGATAATTAGGTCTTTTAAAAAAATAAAAAACAATGTTAATTAGGGCATCACGATTATTCATGTCGTCTTAAACGATCAACACTATGATGCATCGGCATGGGGATTCACATATCACTATGACGTGATCAGACTCTAGCCATGACAATGAAAATATATTTCCTTTTTATAACTCATTACAAATTACTATTTCATTAAAACCTCATTTTTCAAATGATGCCGTTTCTTGTGACATTATTTAAGTTTCTATGCACAATATTCATCACATTCATCTAAATCCATTTAAATTTGATGAAACTTTTTGGAGAATGTGTTTCAAAAGAACCTTCTTAAGCTCTAACAATCTCACTTAATTATAATGCTTGTGACCTTTGACCCATGATTTATTTAATTTTCCAATAGATATAAGTAATATCAATGTATGCGTTTTCTACAAATGGTATTTGCTAATTATATTTATATAATATTAAAATATGATGAGTGATTGTATGAAGTGTGATTCCCTATATGAGAAATATACCCGGTGTGCACAACTATAATTGCTAAAATTAAAGGAATGTTTTATTTATTTCTTTTGAATGTTGTTCTGGTATAATTTTGTTGATTTATCGATGTTCCTTCTATTGTACTTTTTGTAGTTGAGCTGTCAATAATATAAGCAGATGAATATATAATAACATGTAGGCAAATTTAACTTAGTTGTACACCGAGATATTTTAATTTCTTTATGTTTCACATATATTTTCAATTGATTAAGTGATATCAATGATACTAAAGTACAAACTATAGTCATTAAAGCTATTTTTGTTTTCCAAAAAATAGTAGAGCAAATTCATCACTTGATTAAGTCACCATACCTTAAATATATGAATATACATGTGCATGTGACTAGTAACATATATTAGTTATTAAAAAAATGTGTTGAAGAAACTAATAGGTGACACCACATATACCAGTACAACGACAATAACCCTCACCACAGCGCCCAAAACATCTTCTTGCGGGGTTACAAAACTTAATCGAATAATCAGTACAATCACTATTTTGTTGACACGGTTTAATGCTTATTATCAGGTTCTTACTAATAGTATCCTTTCCTCCAAAATCATCATTCAACGAACTCGAATCTACTTCACTGAAGAAAACTGATAAGCATGCAATAATATGATTAATTTTAAGAAATACATATTTGTATAACAAGTTTAAATAATTTATTATTAACTGAAATTAACGAATAATTTTATAAAAACTAAAACTTAGGTAAGCCTAATTATTTTCCCAATAAGCAAATCGAGAAAATTACGACTTTGTCTGACGTAAACTTGATTCCACTACTATAATTAAGATGACAAAATATGTTTGAATTATATAAAAGATAAAAGAAAAAAAAACTTAGCCAAATGAAAAACGAATATAAAAATCTCGATCGAATTTTTAGAAACCATGTGTTAGTTATATAAAAGATAAAATGTCGTCAAAATTAATTAGAAAATTTTGACACTGAATATTTTGGTTATAATTAATAATCTTTTTACAAATAACAATGACAAGGTAAGTTACAGCAAGTTGAAAGACTAAGAGCAATAAGTAAGATGTTTTATGAATTGCATATTTGAAAATGCTAATGAAGATAATGCATAAATAGGAATAGAAAAATAACAAACTTGATGTAACTATTAGAACAAGGAACAAAATTGACTTCAAAGAACTTAGAAACTCCATTTTTTCTAATGTACTATCTTCTTATTTTGTTATTATAATTTGATCTTATTGAAGTGAGTTCTGATGTACACATGTGTGATATTTATATAGCATAACCCCAAACATATGTTAACCAAATCTAGTTATTCACTTTTGTTGTTAGCTTGGAAACAAATAATTGCATACCAATTTGACCAATATTGATACGTTTATAAAATCAACTAATATGATATTTTATTGATTTCTGACAAATTTGAGTAACTTTAGTACCATGAAGATTATATTACCTCAAAAAAAAGATCCATATGTTAGTTTTTTTTTTTCGAGAACGCTCGGATCGTTACATTAATATGAAAATGAATAATTACAAATCCTGTTCCAATCTACAAGGATAGTCAGTGTGGCTACCTAAATAAGAAAATTAAAGTACAATCGAAAAAAGCTATTATGCTAAAGTTTCAAAAGCTTCTACATTGCTTGAACGAATAAAATCAAGTACTTATTTTTCCAAACAAGTGTGGTTGGGACATTCCTAACATCTTGAAAAATTCTCCTATTTCTCTCATTCCAAATAAGATAGATAGCACACATGAAAACACACATTCGCTGCTTTTTATTCCAGCTTTTTCCTCTGTTATGAGACATATACCAGTTAAGTATGTGTTTCAACTGAACAAATGAAGTAGCTCTGATCCATAAAACCACAACACACTAAACAGAAGTTGAAAATGGACGCTCAAAGAAAATATTTGATACTGACTCAAAATGGTACACACATAAAGAGCATCTGCTTACCAGGAATAATAGACTATTACACAGCATGTCAATAGTGGGGAGCTTACACTGTGTAGCTAAGAACCCGAACACCAAGTTCTTTGGATAATTTAAAGAGTCTCCCAATGTTTTATGTGTTTGTGAATGAGAATCCTTTAGGTCTTAGAAGATCATAAACCTGAGTTTTAAAATTGCTCCGGCTCAACAACAGTTTTGTAACAGCACAGCCTCAGGAGCTTGAACAAGCACATCCCTACAAGTGAGAATGCTACTCCAAAACAAAGACTGAGAATAGAAATACCTAGCATGCATTATGTAACTTTGTATGAATTGAGGTATGAGTAAATCGTGGTTAACGACTCAATTTGTTGTTTATGTGATGGTATGAATGGGTAAGTATTCGCTAAAATACTTCGGGACGAAGTTGCTTTTACGGGAGTAGAGTGTGTTGTTTGTTTCCGTTATTTTACGATTTCGTTAACAATGTGACTTTATATTGCCTTAATATTTTCATATGTGCATTGTTGACATAATATCTATTCATCATGTGTGGTTATTAATTTATTTCATGGTTTGATCTTATCTAACACTCTGCATTTGTTAAGTTCTTATTTTCATATTAAATTTACAATGTTATAATTGTGAAGATAAGGGTTATATTGTTATAACGTTGACTTGAAGTGTTTTGAAGATTCTAGCAGCATGGTTGTGTGGAAATAAGCTTGTTTAGTTGATATTCTCCATTGTGGTTGTACGATTGGTATTTAGTTGTTCAGATATAAGTTCGGTGATGAGGATGTAACCTTTTTTTAAGGGTGGTAGAATGTAACATTTCATTCCGTTAGTGTTCTTGCTTGGTGAATTATTGTTTTTGGATTTATTAGTGGCGATATGATAAGTAAGAAAGTGTTAGATGTGCGTTGGTGCTAGTGTTGTTGGTATTTGACAGTATTATGGAGGCTAGGTGAGTGGGTGTTGGGATTATAAGAAAGGGGTTTTGTTGTGTATTTATGAGTTTGAACTGCGAGGACGAAGTTCTTTTTTAAGGAGGAAAGACTGTAATACTACGTATTCTTATAGCCGGGTATTCGGTCGAGTGCGTTGTACTCGACCGAGTAAAGTAGACTTGTGTTTGGTCAGACATCTGCCTAGGGGTCACTCGACCAAGTCAGTGAGGCATTCGGTCGATTATTGCATACTCGGCCGAGTGCCCAGTCTGGGGACGTGTTCTTCACGGTTTGATTAGAATGTCTTGGCAGTTATATAATCACATAATCAGTTTTCGTTAATCATTTCTAACCCTAAAAAAAAAATAAACGTTCCCTAATCACTAATGCGTGTCCTTTATATGATGTTTTACACCCTATTTTACACGCATTTCAGAGCTCATTTATGTAGTTTATGCTACTATTTGCCCCATTTCATCTACTTTCGTATTTTTATGTAATATTGCAGATTTATGCGGAAATGAGTAGAAAATCAAGCTAAATCCACTCCCGAGTACCTTGCATTGCATTTGACGTGAAGTATTTACTCAAGGAACGAGCTTGGTGCGCATTTCGAGGTCCGAAAGACAAATCCACGAGAATTGATACGTGCATTTTATATAGTCTTTTTAGCCTAATTTATGCGCGTATCTTTATGCTTTTATCGTGGTTTTATGCTACGAAATGCCCCGAATATGCTACTTTGGTTTGTTTTGTCTTATTTGCAGGAATGAACCCAAAAGTAGTGAAATCAAGCCTTTTACCATCCTTTTAGCATGCATTTGGAGGAAGAGTGAATTTGGAGCGGGAATGAAGCTATTTTGAGATGCGCATTGGAGTAAGGAAGTTAGGCGAGCCAAGAGAGTGTTTCAATTTGCTAGTTCCTGCTTGTAAGAGCCATATCTCGGGTTCTACAACAGATATTCAGGTGATTCCAATTGGAGATGAAAGTTTGTCCTTTTAGCTTTCCAATGCCACCAGAATCACCCTGTTTGACCAAGTAACGAAGAAATGGCAGCCGTTTGAAGTTCAGTGCGCGAAGCAGGAATTACGCGCTGAGAAGTGCTCGATCGAGAACTATTTCTGTTCGATCGAGAGCCCATTTGCTCGATCGAGAGCCACTTCTTCTCGATCGAGTGGTTTAGGATGAATAAGTACTCGATCAACTATATTTCCTTTCGATCGACCAGTTCCTTTTATGCCTTTGCTCGATCGAGTGATTTAGTTACTCGATCGAGTAGACTTTGCTACGGGCTGGGCTTTTAAGCTTTATATTCCGTCATTAGGTTTAATTATACTCCTAATTTGTTATAAATAGGAGTTAGGTCGACATAATGGGGGAGCTCTTCCTCTCTTCTCTTCTTCCCTTACTCGGTTACTGTACACTGCTACTTTGTTCTTAATTTCCGGATCAATAATTCAGTATTAATTATTTCCTTTCTTTTCTTCTTTAATTATTGTTTATGTTTATTGTTATTTCTTTATTTCTTGTTCTCTATTTAATTATGCGTAGCTAAATCCCTTAGTATATTAGGATTAGGGAAGCCGTGGTAGCAATGCTTTAATTGTATTAAACAGATTAGTCTTGCGATAGAATTGTATTAGGCAATTTAATTGTTATCAGGTCGAATGAGTGACATACAGGAGACCAATAATTTTAGTTAACCCCGACCTAGATCGAAAGATTGGAAGGGAAGGCTTGCCTAATTACAATAGGGTATTGCAGTGAGGGCGAAAGTTAAGCTGTTTACACTCTAGGGCGGTTTAAGGACCGAAAGGTGACGACCATAGCTCTTCTTATCAATAGTCTATTCGCCTTAATATTCCCGATAGTATAAGATCTGATAGCTGCCACGGTGGACCGACTCCTAGCATATTCCCTTCTCTCTTGCTGTTAATTTCTCTTATTTATTTCTCTCGCTTTAATCTCTAGTTTAGTTAACACAATTGAAAACCCCCACACTGTGACACCCTGACAGACCGAATTAAACAGATAGATAGCAACTTAGCCTCCCTGTGGAGATCGACCCTACTTACCGCTGACTTCTGTTAGCAGTAACTTAGGTATTTATTTTTGGTGTAGAAACGACCGCATCAAATTTTGGCGCCGTTGCCGGGGAGGCGACGCTTTTTATCTGTTTTATTTTGTTTGTCCTTTCGCTTCAAGGGAAGACTAAGTACCTTGAGGCTGTTCTTATCTTTCTCTTTAGTGCTTTGTTTTGATAGGCTCACGGGTTTATTAGACAAAGCACGAGGAGATTATCGAAGGGAGGGCTTGAGTACCTTCGATCCCTCTTGCCAAGATGACATCTGTTTCCCGACTAATTGCTCAGTTTGAAGCCCAAGCTGAGAAACCTGCTAGAGGGGAAAGGAAGAAATCTTGGGGATGTGGTGTTCTTGAGCACAATGCAAACAGTAGTTGTGCCGCCACATCCACCCCATCAATGGCCACCGCAAGAAGATCCTCGTGATATGGAGAAAAAGAAACCGCGAGTCAAATCCTTAATTCTGGAATTTGGTAGACATGTGGGTGCTCAAGTCACCGAAATTGCTTTGAGTTCTGAGTCCAAATTGCTCGGTTAACAGCTGGGTTGGATGAACGGAAATCAAAAGAGGTGTGCTTGACCAAGAGCGGTTTTTCCCATGAAGAACCCGCGTTGCCCAATGCTGAAAATGATTTCTATATTTCGGATGACGACTTTCTATCGTATTTCCAGAATGCATGCAGGGGATACCGCGCTGTCCAGGAGGAATCACTCGATCGAGTGACTATTATTGGTCGATCGAGTGATTTTCCAGGAGAAAGTGCTCGATCGAGTGAACATTCTGCTCGATCGAGTGACAGACAGGAGGATAGTACTCGATCGAGTGATTTTGTTACTCGATCGAGTGAGGTGCGGAAGGAACTTGGTCGATCGAGTGAGCAATTCGCTCGATTGACTGAATTGGCCATTGATGGGAGCTTTTATTCGTCACTTGGGTTCATATTGGATGACGGGTTTGACGATGATGAAGATTACGGTGAACCTCCCTTATTCACAGCCGAGTCGGATACACTTGAAGCTGCGATTTACGGGATGGATTCCACTGAGGAGGTTGATGAAGAAGCAGCTGAGACGGTAATTGTTCCTCGCACGGATGAGGTAATCCATTCCTTTGTCAGTGATTCCGTTGTTGAGAGCAACCAACCTGAGGTAGTAAACGATAACTTTATTATTGTTCGCTTTAATAGTATATTGCCTCGATTGACTCGCGCTATTTCTTTTAAGGTTATACCTCCTCTCATGTGGTCGATTAATTTAAAGATTTTTCACCGTCCTTATCATTTCAAGTTCATTAATCTGAGACGATACCCTATTTCATTGGCGACTGCTCCCGCGCTCCTATATTTTGTGGACAAATTTAGGAGCGCCCATAGGAAATTTGTTAGACTTAAATGTTTACATATTTTTATTTCCTATTTCTGTAATCCACTTTGGTGCTACTTATGCTGTTGTGTAGCACATGCGCAGGCTTATGATTTAATGCTGCGTGCTTTGAGCTGTTTTGATGGTGATTAATTAGAGAGGCTCGAAGAAAAAGAAGGTCGAGCTGGGACCTGTCTGAAGCTAGCGCTACCCGGGAGGCAACCCGGAGATTTTATTTTGTTTTTATTTCATTTTCAGTTGTAATAAATGGTTCTTATACCATAAAACTTTCTCAGTATGCTTGTTTTGGTTAGTTGCGGGCTGTTTTAATTGCATTTTGCAGGAATTCATCGAGCATCACTCGATCGACCACCTGCAGAAACATTACCACTCGATCGACCACATCACCACTCGATCGAGCAGTTTTTGAGCGCCCATTCACTCGATCGACCACTGTTGGACGGATATCGAGTGTTATTGACTTGGATTAGCTTCCTGAGACGGTTTTCCGGGTCTTAGCAACCTCCCATTTCATGGTCGGTTTGGGGAGGTCCCCTTATTCGCGCTATCTTGTGAGTTTTCCGCTCTTACTCTTTTCTTCCTTTAGTTTGCATTTCCTTTCCATGTTTGGGTACAATGGGGGCATTGTACGGTTTGGTTTGGGGAGGTTATGCATCCATATCTCGTGTCTCCATATTGTTTTTATTTGCATTTTACTTATCACGTTTAATTTTCTGTTTGCATTGTTATTTATTTCATAAAATTTTAAAATTCCATAAAAAATTCAAAAAAATTGTTAAAAATTCAAAAAAATTCATGTTTATTTTCGCATATAGGTTGAGTCGGAACGGTAGATTTCAATGATGATATTGCACTGCATTTGTCTTTTTGCTTAAGCCTTGCATTGAACTGTTATCTTTTAGCTCTGTCTTATTGCATATCTACGAGTTAATGTTTAATTTAGCTGAACGAATAGACTTGACCTGATATTTTGGCAACCTACTTATAATTTCTAAGGATTAGAGCCTTATAAACTGGTGTCATTTACGACCAGTTTCATGTAGGATTGTGAGTAGTTACTCCTTGCATATCATGTATCATCAATTTGCACATATATGAAATTCAATTACTTTTTGCTGTCATACATTCGGGTTAGTGGTTGGTGTCACATGCAGGGAGGTGCTTACATTCCCTTTCTTTCATTTTTACCCATTTAACTCCACATTAGCCAAATTTGCCAGTTGACCCTTTAGCTACATCCAAATTTAGCCTGCCTTGTCAAGCTAGTCTAGATTGTTGTTTTGCGGTACATATTTCATTGTATCAAGTTTGGCTTGTATCTATTGTTTTGGAGTTGGTATTTATGAAGAAAAGGAGTTGAAAAAAAAAACGTGAAAAAGAAGTTGAAAAAAAAGAATCGATAGAAAGAAAAAGAAAAATGAAAAAAAAAGGGAATGAAAAAGAAGAAACCGAAAGAAATAGAAAGAAAAGAAAAGAAAAAAAAGATGTTGTTTGGTTGATTTGCTTCTCGCTCCTATGTTCTATCTTATATCACTTGAGGAGTATGTTTGGTTCGGTTTGGTGAGTTTTATGCCAAGTGAAGGGCATGTGCTTATTCCATAATTGAGTTGAGAATTGGATGTTGATATATGGTTTTGTTTAGGTACTAGCTTGATCACCTATACCTCCACATTCCCATAATTGTTTTGCCTTTTCTTACCCATTGCCTCACTTTACCATATTTTTGTAAGCCCTCGGCTGTGACAGGACCTCGTTTGGTTGGAATGTGTGTATGGTAGCTAGAATTGTCTATCATATTAGTTGCATGCATGTCTATGTGGGTCGTAGTCTAGGTGAGCGACTATTTTTCTTCTTCTCTCTTACATTCATATGCTTACCCTTTGCTTCATGAGAGAAGAGTGACCCGTGAGAGTCCACTATTAAAGGTCTTGCAAGGTCGACGGTTCAGCTTTATTATAAACATCTTATAACTCGTTTGCATTTGACTGTTTTGCTATAAGTGTTGGTTTGCTTGCATTAAATTGGCTTAAGCGGGCATTTGTAGCTAGCTCTGAGTTATCTTCTTCTGTTCCTTTAGTTGCATTTTAGTTTACTCGAGGACGAGTAAAGGTTTGGTTTGGGGAGATTTGATACGTGCATTTTATATAGTCTTTTTAGCCTAATTTATGCGCGTATCTTTATGCTTTTATCGTGGTTTTATGCTACGAAATGCCCCGAATATGCTACTTTGGTTTGTTTTGTCTTATTTGCAGGAATGAACCCAAAAGTAGTGAAATCAAGCCTTTTACCATCCTTTTAGCATGCATTTGGAGGAAGAGTGAATTTGGAGCGGGAATGAAGCTATTTTGAGATGCGCATTGGAGTAAGGAAGTTAGGCGAGCCAAGAGAGTGTTTCAATTTGCTAGTTCCTGCTTGTAAGAGCCATATCTCGGGTTCTACAACAGATATTCAGGTGATTCCAATTGGAGATGAAAGTTTGTCCTTTTAGCTTTCCAATGCCACCAGAATCACCCTGTTTGACCAAGTAACGAAGAAATGGCAGCCGTTTGAAGTTCAGTGCGCGAAGCAGGAATTACGCGCTGAGAAGTGCTCGATCGAGAACTATTTCTGTTCGATCGAGAGCCCATTTGCTCGATCGAGAGCCACTTCTTCTCGATCGAGTGGTTTAGGATGAATAAGTACTCGATCAACTATATTTCCTTTCGATCGACCAGTTCCTTTTATGCCTTTGCTCGATCGAGTGATTTAGTTACTCGATCGAGTAGACTTTGCTACGGGTCGGGCTTTTAAGCTTTATATTCCGTCATTAGGTTTAATTATACTCCTAATTTGTTATAAATAGGAGTTAGGTCGACATAATGGGGGAGCTCTTCCTCTCTTCTCTTCTTCCCTTACTCGGTTACTGTACACTGCTACTTTGTTCTTAATTTCCGGATCAATAATTCAGTATTAATTCTTTCCTTTCTTTTCTTCTTTAATTATTGTTTATGTTTATTGTTATTTCTTTATTTCTTGTTCTCTATTTAATTATGCGTAGCTAAATCCCTTAGTATGTTAGGATTAGGGAAGCCGTGGTAGCAATGCTTTAATTGTATTAAATGATTAGTCTTGCGATAAGAATTGTATTAGGCAATTTAATTGTTATCGGTCGAATGAGTGACATACAGAGACCAATAATTTTAGTTAACCCCGACCTAGATCGAAAGATTGGAAGGGAAGGCTTGCCTAATTACAATAGGGTATTGCGGTGAGGGCGAAAGTTAAGTCATTTTACACTCTAGGGCGGTTTAAGGACCGAAAGGTGACGACCATAGCTCTTCTTATCAATAGTCTATTCGCCTTAATATTCCCGATAGTATAAGATCTGATAGCTGCCACGGTGGACCGACTCCTAGCATATTCCCTTCTCTCTTGCTGTTAATTTCTCTTATTTATTTCTCTCGCTTTAATCTCTAGTTTAGTTAACACAATTGAAAACCCCCACCGTGACACCCCGACGGACCGAATTAAACAGATAGATAGCAACTTAGCCTCCTGTGGAGATCGACCCTACTTACCGACTTCATTAGCGATAAATTTAGGTATTTATTTTTGGTGTAGAAACGACCGCATCAAGAATTTAGAAGTCAAGTATCAGCTACTTCAGTCGATCGACCGCTGCCTTTAGTCGATCGACCAACCCACGAGTTCCAGTAGCTACTGTTTAGCGAAGAGCAGTCGATCGACTGCCTTTTACGGTCGATCGACCAAGCCGCTATTCTGACGTGAATAAGAAGATCGAGAATAAGGAAGCCCAATGTGTATTAGGTTTTGCGAATAATGTTACGTTATATTCCTATATAACGTAACCTGACATTAAGCTTTATTCATTCAGTTTTTGATCCAGTTTTATTCAGTTATTAGGGAACTAATTAGGGTTTGGCATTCAAAGTTTTAATCACTCAATACAATTTACTTTTGCATTTCGGTTTTTGATCTTCCTTCCTGCTTTTACGGTATTCTTCTGATCTTATTTCAGTTTACTCTGTTTCGTTCGTAGTATAGAAATTGCTAGTTAGTTTCCCGAAGCCGAAATTATCGTTTTATGTTATTTTCTTATTTAATTATTTCAATCATGAATTCAGTAGTTTATTTCATTAATCTTGTTGTTATTTTCGTATTAGTCATGAGTAGCTAAATTATTCGTGCTAGGATGTAGGGAATATGTAGAATTAGGCGGCGTAGAATTGTTTGGCCTGAATCGCACGCCGGTCGATCGACTGGGTTCCCTGGTCGATCGACTGGCCACGTTGAGATTACCTTCGTTTTAATTGATTTAAACTCTATATTTGACGAATCGAGTGCACGCGACAAGTTGAATGCTTAGGAATGACTGACCTATTAGATCGAAAGATAGGGAAAGTTGTTAGGCTACCAATTAAAATGACTAAACTATGCTGAGATCGAAAGATAGGTAAAGTTTAGGTTTTTAGTCACTTTTCAGGACGAAAGTCAGTATTAGTGATATTAGGGACCTGTAGCGAGATCGAAAGATGCTACCTGTTAAGACTGGACCGAGAGGAGTTCTTATTTTCCCGTCTCACGTGATTGTTTTAGACTTACTTAGTATGCTGCCACCGAAACTACAGTGAACCGACCATCTTAGTACCCCTTTTATATTTGAATTCATACATTTATTTAGTTTGCCTTTATATTTCATTGCCTTTAGTCATAGATCAACTCAACTCAAACCCCCACATATTTGTTACCTTAGACTTAAATAGAACAACTAATAATTACATCTGCCTCTCTGTGGTTCGACCCTGCTACCGCTATCTATAGTTGTAGTTAGGAATTATAAATATTATTTTTGACACCTTACGACGGGTATCAAATTTTGGCGCCGTTGCCGGAGAGGCAATTGTTCTAATTTTTAGTTGTTTTATTTTAGTCTGTTTCTTAGTTTAAGGGACACTCGTTCCTTAAACTATTCTCATATTCTTTTTGTAGTTTATTCTTATGCGCATGTCACAGGGTGGTGAATTACTACCATTCGATCCTGAGATTGAGAGAACTTTGCGCATGAAGAGGAGATTGTTTCAAGAACAACACTCAGAGGAAGAGCCTGGTTCTCATTATAGTTTTTACGAGAACGAGTTATTCGAGGAGGATCCACCTTAATCTCCTTTTTCCACTTCTTCAGTCGAGACCGTCACATCTCCAGATTTTTAAGTTATGGCTGAAGAAGCGAGTATAGCCAGTCATTCTGAGCCGACAGCTGCGAATCTTTACAAAGGATTCGAATTACCGGGAGCAGATAGAAAATTCGAACCGAAGCCTTCTTATATCAACTTGGTTGAGAGGAACCAATTCGGGGGAGATGCAAATGAAGATGCAGCCAAGCATATGGAGATATTTATTGACTATTGCTGCTCTATACCCCCACCAACCGGTGTGACCCAGGACCAGGTAAAAGAGACTATGTTTATATTCTCACTCCGTGATGCTGCAAGGGAGTGGTACAGAGACCTGGATTGAGCTGCTAATGGGATCACTGACTGGAATTCTTTGGCCCTAGCATTCTACAAGAAGTATTTCTCTGCCTCGAAGACTAATGCCATTAGAGCTCAGATCACGAGCTTTAAACAGGGTCCTTATGAGAACTTTCACGAGGCGTGGGTCAGTTTTAAGAAGCTGGTGCGAACCATTCCTCATCATGGGTTTGAGAAATGGAGCATGTACAATCAATTTTATAACGGGCTCTATGACGATCAGAGAGCTATCCTGGATGCGGCAGCTAGTGGCAGATTCCAGGAGAATATGGGGGAAACTAAGGGGTGGAAAATCATTGATGACTTGGCCACCCATAAAGCAGAGTATGAAAATTTCAGGGGAAATCAAAGGAGAGCTGCTGAATCTCCTTCTGTAGCTGCATTAGAGGCTCTCACGGCGAGATTTGATAAGTACGAGTTGGGAGGAGCTTCAAAAGGAGGGATCTATCATGTAAATGCTGTTTCACACGGTCCTTTCGTCTGTAAAAGATGTGGAGCTGAGGGACATGTTTCAGACAATTGTCCTAGTCCCTTTGAGTCTTGTGCTGCCTTTCAACATTATTGGCAGACAAACACTTATTTTGAGCCGAATACCCATCCGAACTTGAGGCGGAGTAGCCAAAATGTCCTAAATCCAACTCCACCTCCACAGCCGCAGCAACAACAGAATTATGTGCCCCCTCATAAGCAACAACAGTTCCAAAAGCCTCCGTATGTCCCTCAGCAGCAGCAGCAATCCCAAGGTTCCGAATTTGTCGAATTGAAGAATCTATTGCTGAAAGAATCCCAAGCTAGAGAGGCCGGGATGAAAATGTTAGAGAGCCAAATTTCTCAATTGGCTAGCAAGAATACAACTCGAGCTCCGAGACATTTACCGACGCAGACCGATCAAAAGGAGACCCTTAATGCCATCATCTTGAGGAGTGGGTCTACCCTTGATGGGCCCGCTATGGTCGAGGACATTGCTGAAAAAGATGAGGCGGAACCGAGTAAGAAGAAGGCTGGAACGAATAGTGGAAAGAAAAAGACGATTACCAGGTATATCAGTCGATTGACTGATATACCCAGTCGATCGACCAGTCCGAGAGAAACAGTAGCTTCTGGTCCTGTAGAAGTCAGTCGATGGACTGATCAACCTGGTCGATCGACTGACCACGCTGCTGAAGGTGAACCTTTTCGTCCTCCAATGCCTGATAACTTGAGGGACCATTTGTTTTGTGGTACTACTGCTCCGAAAATATTGAGGCATGATCCAAATGCTGATGGGTCAGTTCCGGTTCCGAAGTACGACCCTATGTCGATTAATGGTTCACATTTGAGACGGTCTGAAGAAGGGTCAAGCTACAACAAGGAGAAGGTTGTGGACTTTCAACTTAAGTCCATTGACGCCGGCATGAGAGATTTAGAGGAGAGGGCTAAGTTGCTTCTTAAAGACCCTTATCCAGAGAGATTAGTGCCGACAAAGGAACAGGTATCGTTTAATAAATTTGATAATGTTATTCGTAGCTTAAACGTACAAGTTCCTTTCCTTGAATTGGTTAATCAAGTGCCTGCCTATACGAAATTTATGAAGCAACTGTTGTCTAAGAAGAAGTCACTTGAAACTGTGCATACTGTCGCACTAACTGAGGAGTCATGCTCTTATTTGACCCATACTGCACTCCATAAGCTAGAAGACCCGGGTAGTTTTTCAGTTCCATGTAGCATTGGCACCTTTTCTATTGAGAAGGCCTTATGTGACCTAGGAGCCAGTATTAGCGTTATGCCCTTGAGTCTTGCTAGAAAGCTCAAATTGACTAGGTTTGCAGTTACCAACATGACAGTACAGATGGCTGACCGATCTGTGGTCCAGCCTATAGGAGTCTTAGAGGACATTCCCGTGTAAATAGGAAAGTTCTTTTTCCCTGTTGACTTCGTTGTACTAGATATGCCCGAGGATGCCCACATTCCTATTATATTGGGTAGACCATTTCTGCACACTGCTAGTGCAGTTATTGATGTTGGTTCAGGGACTTTGACTTTCAAAGTAGGAAAGCATTCTATTGTCTTTGCCCAGACAGCTAAGAAGAAAGACCCCATGTGGCTGATAACTTGTAATACGGTTTCTGAAAACAAATCCTATTTTGTGCTTCCTGATATGCCTGTCTCTATGCCTATTTCTGCTGTAACACCTCCGCCCCAGATTGGGAGCAACTTGGAGGAAGATTCTTCTGTTTTGGATTTTGCAGGAGCTGGTTTGGGGAAGGAAGAGCCGCATGTTGCTCCAGCTGTGAGGGAGCCCATCGTTCAAAGAGGCGGTCTAGGATGTCTTAGCTATGGCACTGATGAGGAGCCTGAAGATGATCCAGTCAAAGTGACGGAGTCCGATTTGTATTCTGATGAGCTAGAAGAGGTCTTTGCTTGGAAGGATGTTGAAGCTGTTGATCCGTTGAGTTCTTCGGATGTTGGAGTTGAGAAGAGTGCAGCTGAGGAGATGAGCACTGTAAAGGCTACTTCTTGTAGCCAGAAGCCGACCAAGTGGGCCATTCCGTGGCCGTTCTTGATCAACTATTAGTTGATCAAAGACTTTACATACATTTTAATAAGTTTGCTTAGGATTTTATACACTTTAGACTATTGCTTTGGGTTTTGCGCAATTTTGGGCGCGTTATTGTGTGTATTTGCAGGTTTATAGACCTTGATAGCTCAATTTATTGAGTTAATTTGAAGAAATCAGAACTTACAGCAGGATTTTCAGTCGATCGACTGGCCTATTTGGTCGATCGACTGACTGCTACAGTTACAGAAGCTCTTGTTCGTGTCACCTTGGTCGATCGACTGAGTGATGTGGTCGATCGACCACCCAACGCTGCTGTACTTGTTTTCGATCATTCCCCTACTGAGTTTGGTCAATTTGCGGAGTTTAGGGAGTCCTTTCTCCACTTTATTCTCCGTTTCGTTTCTGTTTTCTTCCGTTCCTTTATTTTACACATAATTTTACCGTTCCCAATTTTTGCTTTCTCGAAATTACGCGTGGTATTATTTGTCTTTTCAGGTACTTATTGGTAGCACTGATGGCTACTGAAACCTCCTAGCTCACGCTGGTTTGGGGAGGTTTCCTTTTGCTGCGCTTAAAGTCTTGTGAGTTTCCGAGTTCTTACTTCATGCCTTATGTAGTTAATTTATGCAAATTCCGATTTCTCTTTTATTTTACTATATGATTTTGCACAATGGGGACATTGTGCGATTTGGTTTGGGGAAGGGTTTTGCGTTGCATTTCATTTGCTTGCATTCACGTTTACATTTTTGTCTTGCATTGTTGTTTATTTTCCCTTATATATATAAAAATTCAAAAAAATTGAAAAATTTCAAAATTTCAAAAAAATATCACGTTTATTTTAGCATATAGGTCGAGTCGGAACGGTAGTATTTCAATGATGACATTGTATTTTCAGCTGTTTTTGCCTGAGCCGTGCTTAATTGACATGTTATTAGTAGAATCATTTGCATAGTCTACGAGTTTTCGTTAAATTTCTTGCTGGACTTGAGACTTGACTTAGATTTTTGGCAAACTACTTATATTTCTGAGATTTAGAGCCTATAACTGGTGTCATCCATGACCAGTTTATCTAGGAATGTGAGTAGTTACTCCTTATGAGACATGTTACATCAATTTGCATAAATATGAACTTAATCTGCTTAATACCTGTATGCATTCGGTTTGTGGTTTGTTGACACATGTGGAAGAGGTCACCCCTTTGTTCTTTTTGCCCTTAAGCTCCACACTGCCAAAAATAGCCTTTTTGTCCCGTTACTACATCCTACATTTAGCCTGCCCTTGTCAAGCTAGTAGTTTATGTTTTGGGATTGTTACTACATTTTTGGTGGCATATGCTCATTTTGAGATAATGTTGGGAAGATGAAAGAAACAAAAGAAAAAAAAAAGAGAAAAAAATGTTTCGGAAAAAAAGAGAAAAAAAAATGCGTGCTGTACTGTAGAGGTGGTCGATCGACTGCCCATCTTGGTCGATCGACTAAAGCCTAAGAAGAAAAAGAAAAAAAAAAAGAAAGAAAATCAATTCGCAGAGTTCAAAGTCTTTATTTATATGGCGATTTTTGCTCCCATGTTGCATTTCTATCTTATGGGGAGTTGATTGTTTAATTATTATGGAGATTGCGAGATTTGTGCTTCTAACTAGCACCGGGTTAAATTGTTGATTATGAGCAAGAAGTTGGATGTTGTCATATGGTTCTGTTTAGGTACTAGCTTGATCACCTATACCTCCACATTCCCATAATTGTTTTGCCTCTTCTTACCCCTACCTCACATATCCATATTTACCTCGGCATGTGTCATGGTCATTCGTTTGGTTGGAATGCATATGTACGGTTGTAGAGGTCATTTTCATATTAGATTGCAGGCATGTTCTTATAGGTCGTAGTTAGGTGAGAGTCATTACAAAATGAATTCTTTCTATCTTATACATTATTCACCTTGTGCTTATTTGAGTGATTTGAGCGACCCGTGAGAGTCCAATATGATAAGTCTCTATAGTTGACGGTTCAGCAGATTTTAACGGCTTCATAACTCGTTTGCATGATTCATATTGCTAATTGATTGTTAGTTGCTGCATTAAACTGGTTTAGGCTATTCGGTTTGCATTTCGCTCTGAGATTGGACTCGTTCCAATTAGGTTTTAGGATCGAGTCTAGTTCTTGCTTGGGGACAAGCAAGGGTTTGGTTTGGGGAAGTTTGATGCATGTCCTTTATATGATGTTTTACACCCTATTTTACACGCATTTCAGAGCTCATTTATGTAGTTTATGCTACTATTTGTCCCATTTCGTCTACTTTCGTATTTTTATGTAATATTGTAGATTTATGCGGAAATGAGTAGAAAATCAAGCTAAATCCACCCCGAGTATCTTGCATTGCATTTGACGTGAAGTATTTACTCAAGGAACGAGCTTGGTGCGCATTTCGAGGCCCGAAAGACAAATCCACGAGAATTTAGAAGTCAAGTATCAGCTACTTGATCGATCGATCACGCTTTACTCGATCGACCAACCCACGAGTTCCAGTAGCTACTGTTTAGCGAAGAGCAGTCGATCGACTGCCTTTCACGGTCGATCGACCAAGCCGCTATTCTGACGTGAATAAGAAGATCGAGAATAAGGAAGCCCAATGTGTATTAGGTTTTGCGAATAATGTTACGTTATATTCCTATATAACGTAACCTGACATTAAGCTTTATTCATTCAGTTTTTGATCCAGTTTTATTCAGTTATTAGGGAACTAATTAGGGCTTGGCATTCAAAGTTTTAATCACTCAATACAATTTACTTTTGCATTTCGGTTTTTGATCTTCCTTCCTGCTTTTACGGTATTCTTCTGCTCTTATTTCAGTTTACTCTGTTTCGTTCGTAGTATAGAAATTGCTAGTTAGTTTCCTGGCCAAATTATCGTTTTATGTTATTTGCTTATTTAATTATTTCAATCATGAATTCAGTAGTTTATTTCATTAATCTTGTTGTTATTTTCGTATTAGTCATGAGTAGCTAAATTATTCGTGCTAGGATGTAGGGAATCTGTAGAATTAGGCGGCGTAGAATTGTTTGGCCTGAATCGCACGCCGGTCGATCGACTGGGTTCCCTGGTCGATCGACTAGCCACGTTGAGATTACCTTCGTTTTAATTGATTTAAACTCTATATTTGACGAATCGAGTGCACGCGACTAGTTGAATGCTTAGGAATTACTGACCCATTAGATCGAAAGATAGGGAAAGTTGTTAGACTACCAATTAAAATGACTAAACTATGCTGAGATTGAAAGATAGGTAAAGTTTAGGTTTTTAGTCACTTTTCAGGACGAAAGTCAGTATTAGTGATATTAGGGACCTGTAGCGAGATCGAAAGATGCTACATGTTAAGACTGGACCGAGAGGACTTCTTATTTTCCCGTCTCACGTGATTGTTTTAGACTTACTTAGTATGCTGCCGCCGATACTACAGTGAACCGACCATCTTAGTACCCCTTTTATATTTGAATTCATACATTTATTTAGTTTGCCTTTATATTTCATTGCCTTTAGTCATAGATCAACTCAACTCAAACCCCCACATATTTGTTACCTTAGACTTAAATAGAACAACTAAGAATTACATTTGCCTATCTGTGGTTCGACCCTGCTACCGCTATCTATAGTTGTAGTTAGGAATTATAAATATTATTGTATGTCTCGATTTCTATTTTTATGTTTATAGTAGACATAACCCTAATTTTGGGGGATTTGGGGGATTTGGTAACTGGGCATTCGATTGATTATTAAGGAGTAGTATTAATTGTATGTGATTATTATTTGTGGGTGACGATTTCATGATGGATTACTATTGCGATTACTTGTGCGTGCTTGGATTGCGATAAGGTAGAGTTTCCCTACATAGTATGATTATACCGTTGTTGTATTGATTGATATTGTGGTTGATTATTTGTGATTATTGTGATATCGTATTTGTGGTTGATGGAGGTGTTTATTGGTATTGATTGTGGAGCCATTGTCGGGAGATGGTCTTCACCCCCATGTTCGCCTCTTGTGGCTCCCGTCACAAGGGGGATGTGCACATTAATGATATGGATTCGCTCATTGCGATGAGTGGGGCTTTAGGTGGCAAGGCTGCAGTCTACTACTGGCGGTGTGGGTACCTGTTGTGATGAGAGCCATTTGTAGATCTTGGAGTTTAGAGGTGGTGGATATTGTTGTGTTAACTTGTGTTGATTATTCTTGTGATTGTTTTTGATGTTTGTCTAATCATAGTGACCCCCTTGAATTGTTCTCAAAACCGTGGTGATCCATTGTGGGAATGGTGAGCAGTGAGTCTAACAGGTAATGATGTTGAGCTTGCATGTGGGATTAGATGGGCCACGGACGATGCATATTACTTTATAGCTTCTGTTGAGTCTTAGATATTCTTATACTTTGGATTTACAATTGTATTTTTTTGGTCTTAGTTTATGTAATCAACTAAACTTCAATTATCTTAATAATTATTTCATTATAGTCTACTTGATATGTACTACCTCGAGCAACCGAGATGGTGTATACATATTATCATCTACTTGATATATTAGAAACAATTATGGATTAGGCAAGTCAATGCTATTAAATTTCATATGAATTAAAGTTTAAAACTTAAGTTTATTTAGCCAGGAAGGGGTCAGGCCCCAAAACTAGTGTATACATATTATCATCTTTTGGGTTATATTTTCAATTGTTAGTCGTTATTTGTATACATATCTTTAATAATAATAATACTACCTATGTTGTAATTATAATTTTATAGAGCTATCGGTAAAAGGTGCGGCTAACCCATTTCCCATCTTAACTTAAACATGTTATTTTTCAAACCGATCTAAATATAACATATATAGTATATGTCTTCTACTCATTGAATAAAGACCATCTAGGTAAAAAATTAATCAGAAGCACAATTTACTTTATATATTTATATAAGTAACTTGTACCCATCATGTAAAAGACGTGGTCGCACTCGGTTTCGAAAAATGACAGTTATACTGAATATAAAAAATGCTCATTATTAGTTATTATGGCAAATACATCATTGTATATCATCTTATTTCCATCTTTACCTATAAAATAATATGGCACGATTTTTTTACCTCTTTTGCTCTCAATGCTTTTTTATACTTTTATGGCATCAAACGATATCCGTATTTCACATCAATGATAATTAGGTCTTTAAAAAAAATAAAAAACAATGATAATTAGGGCATCGTGATTACTCATGTTGTCTTGAACGATCACAACTATGATGCATCGACATGGGGCATTCATGAATCACTATGACGTCATCAGACTTTAGCCATGACAATGGAAATATATTTACCTTTTATAACTCTTTACAAAATACTATTTCATTAAAACCTAATTTTTCCAATGTTGTCGTTTCTTGTGACATTATTTAAGTTTTTATGCACAATATTCATCATATTCATCTAAATTCATTTCAATTTGATGAAACCTTTTGGAGAATGTGTTTCAAAAGAACCTTCTTAAGCTCTAACAATCTCTCTTAATTATAATGCTTGGGACCTTTGACCCATGGTTTATTTAATTTCCCAATAGATATAAATAATATCATTGTATTCGTTTTCTACAAATGGTATCTGCTAATTATATTTATATAATATAAAAACATGATGAGTGATTGTGTATGAAGTGTGATTCCCTATATGAGAAATATACCCGATGTGCATAATTATAATTGCTAATATGAGGGAAATGTTTTATTTATTTCATTTAAATGTTGTGATGCCTGTCGTTGTGTGCACCAAAAATAATATTTATAGTCCAAACTACTACTATAGCTAGTGGTAGTCAGGGTCGAACCACAGGAAGGCATTGCAATCAATAGTTGTCTGATTTTAGTCTTTAAAGTAACAAGTGTGGGGGTTTGATTTGATTTTGTTCTGAAGCTAAAGGCAGTAAAAGAAAAGTAAACTAAATAAACGGATGAAATAAAATAATAAAAGGGGTGCTAAGATGGTCGGTTCACTATAGTTTCGGCGGCAGTATACTAGGCAGGTCTAAACCAAACACGTGAGACGGGAAAATAAGAAGTCCTCTCGGTCCATTCTCAACAGGTAGCATCTTTCGATCTCGCTACAGGTCCCTAATATCACTAATACTAACTTTCGTCCTGAAAAGTGACTAAAAGGCTAAATTAACTCATCTCTCGATCTTATTAATTTAGTCGTCTTAATTAGGCAGGCTATCTCCCTTCCCTATCTTTCGATCTTTATTGGATTGGTCAATTCCTAGGCATTCAACAAGTCGCGTGCACTCGATTCGTCAAACATAGCAATTAAATTAATTAAAACGAAGGTAAAACTCACGTGGCCAGTCGCTCGACCAGGGTGTGCGGTCGATCGACCGTGGCGCGATTCCAGGTCTACTATTCTAATGCCGCCTACTTCTACAGATTCCTTGGCTTACATCCTAGCACAAGGTATTTAGCTACTCATACTGGAAATAATAACGACAATAAACTTAACAACTAAAACATTTGAATTCATACTTAAATTGATTAAATGAACAATTAACATAAAACAATAATTTGGTTTCCGGGAGATCTAACCTAGCAATTCTATACTACGAATGAAAGCAATAAAACTGAATAATGGGACAGAAGAATACCGTATAGAGGAATTGTAAAGGAAAGATCAAAACCAAATTCAAAACAGAAACTTTATTGATGAAAGAACAATAATCTTTAAGAACCCTAATTATCGATGATAAACTAAAACTGAATGAAAACTGGATGCTTGAAACTGAAACTTAAGCTACGTTATATAGGAATACAACGTAGTTCTTATTTCCCAAAACCTAATTACGATGGGCTACAAACTTCTCGTTCTTTTAATTTGCGTCAAAGTCACGGTATGGTCGATCGACCACTGGGACCGGTCGATCGACTAACCCTCGCTATACAGTAGCTTCTGTATGTCGTGCTCTGGTCGATCGACTATAGGAGGCAGTCGATCGACTGGAGTAGCTGGTACTTGGCTTCTAATTCTTCATAAAATTATCTTTCAGGCCTCGAAATACGCACCAAGTTCGTTCCTTGTGTAAATACTTCATGTCAAATGCAATGCAAGGTACTCGGGGACGGATTCGGCTCGATTTCCGCTCGATTCTTCACATTTCTGCAATAATGTACAAAAACACGAAAGTAGACGGAAATAGGGAAAATAGTAGCATAAACTACATAAATGAAGTCTGAAATGCGTGTAAAATGAGGTGTAAAACATCATATAAATGACACGCATCAAACTTCCCCAAACCAAATCCTTGCTTGTCCCCAAGCAAGAACTAGACTCGATCCTAAAACCTAATGGAACGAGTTCAATCTCAGAGCGAAATGCAAACCGAATAGCCTAAACCAATTTAATGCAACAACTAACAATCAATTAGCAATATGAATCATGCAAACGAGTTATGAAGTCGTTAAAAACTGCAACAACTCAATCAGAGACTTATCATTATGGACTCTCACGGGTCGCTCGAATCACTCATGAGCACAGGTGAATAATGTATAAGATAGAAAGAATTTATGTTGTAATGATACTCACCTAACTATGACCTATAAGAACATGCCTGCAATCTAATATGAAAGTAATCTCTACAACCGTACATATGCATTCCAACCAAACAAATGACCATGACACATGCCGAGGTAAACATGGATATGTGAGGTATGGGCAAGAAGAGGCTAAGATAAATTTGGATAAAAACAGAGTTAAAAGCCAAGCTAGTAACTAAGAGAACCAAATCATAACAACTTCCAACTTCTTGCTCAAACTTTCAATCGAAACGGTGCTAATAGCAAGCACAAATCTCACAATCTCCATAATTAATCAACTCCCCATAAGATACACATATAGCATGGGAGCAAAAATCGCCATTTAATAAAGACTTTGAATTATGCGATTTGATTTTCTTTTCTTCTTGGGCTTCGGTCAATTGACCAAGATGGGCAGTCGACCGACCGGATTATACAGTATAGCACGCGTTTCTTCCTTTTTTTTCTTTTTTTTCGAAACATTTCTTTTCTCTTTTTTTTTCTTCTTTCTTTCCTTCCTTTTTCATCTTCCCAACAACATCTCAAAATGAGCATATGCCACCAAAAATGTAGTAACAATCCCAAAAACTAAACTACTAGCTTGACAAGGGCAGGCTAAATGTAGGATGTAGTAACGGGACAAAAAGGCTATTTTTGGCTTTGTGAAGCTTATGGGCAAAATGAATAAAGGAAACCTCTTCCACGCGTGTCAACAAACCACGAACCGAATGCATACAGGTATTAAGCAGATTAAGTTCATATTTATGCATATTGATGTAACATGTCTTACAAGGAGTAACTACTCACAATCCTAGATAAACTGGACACAAATGACACCAGTTATTGGCTCTAAATCTCAGAAAATGATGTAGTTTGCCAATAATCAAAGTCGAATCTCAAGTTCAGCAAGAATTAACGAAAACTCGTAGATTATGCATATATGATTCTACTAATAACATGTCAATTAGCAAGGCTCAGGCATAATACAGCTGAAAATGCAATGTCATCATTGAAATACTACCGTTCCGACTCGACCTATATGCTAAAATAAACGTGCATTTTTTGAATTTTGTTTTGAAATTTTTCAATTTTTTTTTTGAATTTTCTGTATATATATGGAGAAATTAAAAAAAACAATGCAAGGCAAAATGTAAACGTGAATGCAAGCAAATGAAATGCAACGCAAAACCCTTCCCCAAACCAAATCACACAATGTCCCCATTGTGCAAAATCATGTAATGAAATAAAAGGAAAACGGGAATTTGCGTTAAATTAACTAAACAAAACATGAAGTAAGAACTCGGAAACTCACAAGACTTTAAGCGCAACAAAAGGAAACCTCTCCAAACCAGCGTGAGCTAGGAGGTTTCAGTAGCTAGCAGTGCTACCAATAAGTACCTGAAAAGAACAAACAAAAGTACCGCGCATAAAACCGAGAAAACAATTATTGAAACGCAACATTAAGTGTAAAATAAAAAAACGGAAGAAAACAGAAATGAGTCGGAGAATAAAGTGGAGAAAAGACTCCCTCAACTCCGCAAATCGACCAAACTCAGCAGGGGAATGATCGAAAACAAGTACAGCAGCGGACATGGTCGATCGACCACATCACCCAGTCCATCGATCAGTGTGAACAGGAACAGAAGCTCCTGGAAGTCGCAGCTCAGTCGATCAACCACATCACCCAGTCGATCGACTGAAACACCTGCTGTAACTTTCTGATTCCTTCGAATTAGCTCAATAACTCGAGCTAATATGGTCTATAAACCTGCAAATACACACAATAACGCGCCCAAAATTGCGCAAAACCCAAAATAACAGTCTAAAGCAAATAAAATCCTAAGCAAACTTATTAAAATTGTGAAGTCTCGCGCACAAAAAATAAATAAAAAGAGAGTTTAACGAAAGCAAATAAAATGTTTGTAAACTCTTAACCAACTAATAGTTGATCAAGAACGGCCACGGAATGGCCCACTTGCTCGGCTCCTGGCTACAAGAAGTAGCCTCTACAGTGCTCATCTTCTCAGCCGCACTCTTCTCAAATCCAACATCCGCAGAACTCGACGGATCAACAGCTTCAGCATCTCCCCAATCAATGACCTCATCCGGCTCATCAGAATCTAGATCGGACTCCCTCACTTTGACTGGCTCCTCATCAGGCTCCTCATCAGGCTCCTCATCAGTGCCATAGCTAAGACAGTGTAGGTCGCCTCTTTGAACGATTGGCTCCCTCACAGCTGAAGCGACATGCGGCTCTTCCTTCCCCAAACCAGCTCCTGCAATATCCAAAACAGAAGAATCTTCCTCCAATTTGCTCCCAATCTGGGGCGGAGGTGTTATAGTAGAAACAGGCATAGAGACAGGTATGTCAGATAGCATAAAATAGGATTTCTTTTCAGAAACCGTATTACAAGTGACTGGCCACATGGGGTCTTTCTTCTTAGCTGTCTGGGCAAAGACAATGGAATGTTTCCCTACTTTGAAGGTCAATGATAACTATAATTGACACGGTCGCACTATTTTCATATTAAATTTACTATGTTATCATTGTAAGGATAAGGGTTATATTGGTATAACGTTGACTTGTAGTGTTGTGAAGATTCTAGCAGCATGGTTGTGTGGAAGTAACCTTCTTTAGTTGGTATTCTCCGTTGTGGTTGTATGATTGGTATTTAGTTATTCAGATATGAGTTTGGTTACGAGGACGTAACCTTGTTTTTAAGGGTGGTAGAATGTAACATTTCATTCCGTTAGTGTTCTTGCTTGGTGAATTTTAAGGGTGGTAGAATCTACCTTTTGTTGTCGGATTTCACCTTACGTCATGTCAATCGTTGTTGTAAGTCTCGATCTATATTCTTATGTTTATAGTAGATATAACCTTAATTTTGGGGGATTTGGGGAAATTGGTAACTGTGCACTAGATTGATTATTGAGGGTTAGTATTAATTGTATGTGATTATTATTTATAGGTGACGGTTTCATGGAGGATTACTATTGCGATTACTTGTGCGTGCTTGGATTGGCAAAAGGTAGGATTTCCCTACATATTATGATTATACCGTTGTTGTATTGATTGATAATGTGGTTAATTTTTTATGATTATTGTAATATCGTATTTGTGGTTGATGGAGGTGTTTGTTGGTATTGATTGGGGAGCCATTGTTGGGAGATAATCTTCACCCCCTTGTTCGTCTCTTGTGGCTCCCGTCACAAGGGGGATGTGTACATTAATGATATGGGTTTGCTCGTTGCAATGAGTGGGGCTTTAGGTGGCAAGGCTGCGGTCTACCACTGGCGGTGTGGGTACCTGTTGCGCTGAGAGCCATTTGTGGATCTTGGAGTTTGGAGGTGGTCGATATTGTTACGTTAACTTGTATTGATTATTCTTGTGATTGTTGTTGATGTTTGTGTAATCATACTGACCCTCTTCAATTGTTGTCAAAACTGTGGTGATCAATTGTGGGAATGGTGAGCAGTGAGTTTAGCTAACAGGTGCTGATGTTGAGCTTGCACATGGGATTAGACGGGACACGGACAATGTATATTAGTTTCATAGCTTCCGTCAAGTTTTAGATATTCTTATACTTTAGATTTACAGTTGTATTTCTTTGGTTTTAGTTTATGTAATCAACTAAACTTTAATTATCTTAATAATTATTTCATTATGGTCTACTTGATATGTACTACCTCAGGCAACTGAGATAGTGTATACATATTATCAACTACTTGATATATTAGAAACAATTATGGTTTACGCAAATCAATGCTATTAAATTTCATATGAATTAAATTTTAAAAGTTAAGTTTATTTAGCCCAGAAGGGGTTAGGCCCCAAAACTAGTGTATACATATTATCATCTTTTGGGTTATATTTTCAATTGTTAATCGTTATTTGTATGCACATCTTTAATAATAAGACGACCTATTTTGTAATTATAATTTTATAGAGCTATCGGTAAGAGTTGCGGCTAACCCATTTCCCATCTTAACTTACACTTGTTATTTTTCAAACCGATCTTAATGTAACATATATAAAATTCTTTAACATGTCTTCTACTCATTGAATGTAGACCATCTAGGTAAGAAAAGAATCAGAAGCACAATTTACTTTATATATTTATATAAGTAACTTCTACCCATCATGTAAAAGACGTGGTCGCACTCGGTTTTGAAAAGTGTCAGTTATACTGAATACAAAAAATGCTCTTTATTAGTTATTATGGCAAATACATCATTGATAATTAGGTCTTTCAAAAAAAAAAACAATGATAATTAGGGCATCGCGATTAATCATGTCGTCTTGAACGATCACAACTATGATGCATCGGCATGGGCCATTCACATATCACTATGACGTCATAAGACTCTAGCCATGACAATGGAAATATATTTCCCTTTTATAACTCTTTACAAAATACTATTTCATTAAAACCTCATTTTTCCAATGTTGCCGTTTCTTGTGACATTATTTAGGTTTCTATGCACAATATTCATCACATTCATCTAAATTCATTTCAATTTGATGAAACTTTTTGGAGAATGTGTTTCAAAAAAACATTATTAAGCTCTAACAATCTCTGTTAATTATAATGCTTGTGACGTTTGACCTATGGTTTATTGAATTTCCCAATATATATAAATAATATCAATGTATGCGTTTTCTACAAATGGTATTTGCTAATTATATTTATATAATATAAAAACATGGTGAGTGATTGTTTATGAAGTGTGATTCCCTATATGAGAAATATACCCAGTGTGCATAACTATAATTGCTAATACGAGGGGAATGTTTTTTTTTATTTCATTTGAATGTTGTTTTTGTATAATTTTGTTGATTTATCGATGCTCCTTCCATTCTACTTTTTGTAGTTGAGTTGTCAATAATATAAGCTTATGAATATTTAATAATACGTAGGCGAATTTAACTTAGTTGTACACCGAGATATGTTAATTTCTATGTGTTTCACATATATTTTCAATTGATTAAGTGATATCAATGATACTAAACTACAAACTATAGTCATTAAAGCTATTTTTGTTTTCCAAAAAAATAGTAGAGCAAATTCATCACTTCACTAAGTCACCATACCTTAAATATATGAATATACATGTGCATGTGACTAGTAACATATATTAGTTATTTAAAAAATGTGCTGAAGAAACTAATAGGTGACACCACATATACCAGTACAACGACAATAACCCTCACCACAAATGACCAAAACATCTTCTTGCGGGGTTACAAAACCTAATCGAATAATCAGTACAATCACTATTTTGTTGGCACGGTTTAATGGTTATTATCTGGTTCTTACTAATAGTATCCTTTCCTCCAACATCATCATTCAATGAACTCGAATCCACTTCACTGAAGAAAATTGATAAGCCTGGAATAATACGATTCATTTTTAGAAATACATATTTGTATAAGAAGTTTAAAAAATTTATTATTAACTGAAATTAATGAATAATTTTATATAAACTAAAACTTAGGTAGGCCTATTTATTTTTCCCATAAGCAAATCGATAATATTTCGACTTTGTCTGACATAAACTTGATTCCACTGCTATAAATTAAGATGACAAAATATGTTTGAATTATATAAAACAAAAATGAAAAAAAAAACTTAGCCAACTGAAAAACGAATATAAAAATCTCGATCTAATTTTTAGAAACCATGTGTTAGTTATATAAAAGAAAAAGTGTTGTCAAAATTAATTAGAAAATTTTGACACTGAATATTTTGGTTATAACTAATAATCTTTTTACAAATAATAATGACAAGGTAAGTTACAGCAAGTAGAAAGACTAAGAGCAATGAGTAAGATGTTTTATGCATTGCATATTTGAAAATGCTAATAAAGATAATGCATAAATATGAATAGAAAAATAACAAACTTGATGTAACTATTAGAACAAGGAACAAGATTGACTTCAAAGAACTTAGAAACTCCATTTTCTAATGTACTATCTTCTGATTTTGTTATTATAATTTGATCTTATTGAAGTGAGTTGTGATGTACACAAGTGTGATATTTATATAGCATAACCCCATGTATGTTAACCAAATCTATTTATTCACCTTTGTTGTTTGCTTGGAAACAAAAAATTGCATACCAATTTGACCAACATTGATACATTTATAAAAATCAACGAAAGTGATATTTTATTGATTTCTGACAAATTTGAGTAACTTTAGTACCATGAAGATTATATTACCTCAAATAAAAGATTCATATGTTAGTTTTTTTTTCATAACGCTAGGATTGTTACATTAATATTGATGGTGAGCGAGTCGTTGTTCACTCCATCAAACACATTTATATTTCTCAACAAACAACTAGTTAGTGGTTAAGTCGAGGTAGATCCACGGGACGGTGTGCTTTGGGTTTTAAGTCTATCTATCTCAATTTATGCTAGTGTCACAATGGATTTAGGTTGAAGTTGGTGAGTCTAAACTAATAGAAATAATAAAGTAAAACAAACAATAAATTAAGAGATGTAAACAATTAACAAAGATACTAGGATGTCATGGGATCATAAGGGAGTCAGATGATACGTGCATTTTATATAGTCTTTTTAAGCCTTTTTATGCACGTATTTCTATGCTATTATCGTAGTTTATGCTACGAAATGCCCCGAATATGCTAGTTTGGTGTGTTTTGCTCTATTTGCAGGAATGAACCAGAAAGTAGTGAAATAAAGCCATTTATCGTCCGTTTAGCATGCATTTGGAGGAAGAGTGAATTTGGAGCGGAAATATTGATGTCTTGGGATGCGTGAAGCCATTTCGGGAGCTAAAAGGACAAGTCAGAGCTGAACTAACGAGATTTTGTAGCTGCTGAAGTCAAGATTCACTCGATCGAGCACTTTACTAGTCGATCGAGTGGTTTTAGGTCAATTAATAAATCGATCGAGTAGAATTTATGGTCGATCGAACAGATTGATATTAGGGTGTAGTCGATCGAGTACTTATTTTAGTCGATCGAACGGTTTGAGCTCGGATTTGCTCGATCGAGTGGTTTTAAACCACTCGATCGAGTGGATTTTCTTATGGGCTTGGACTTTTCAGCTTTATTCCGTTATTAGGTTAAATAATAATCTTATTTTCTTATAAATAGGAAGTTAGGACGTCAGTTTTAGGGGGCTTCTCCTCTCGGTCGACATCCCTTATTGTTTCAATACACTGTTTCTATTACTTTGTTCTTCTTTAATTCCGGATTTATCTCTGTAACTCTTTCTTTCCCTTCCTCTTAGTTTAATTAATGTTTTTTTGTTCTTTCTCTCTTTATTCTTGTTCTCTATTTAATTATGTCTAGCTAAACTCTCTGCTAGGATTAGGTGATTCAATAGACCGATGTTAATTGCTAATTAGGTTATTAGATTCATCGTTGTAGTTATGTCTATGTTTTTAATCGCTGCCTTAACTGTATCTTGCTAGTTGATTCGAAGCAATTAGCCTTTTAATTTTGGTAAGCCTTAACCTGGACCAAAAGGTTGGAAGGGGTGAGACCCGCAGTGAACAATAGGATGCTTTCGTGAGGGCGAAAGTTAAGCTAATAGCATTTTAGGGCGAATTGAGACCGAAAGGAGATATTCGTTGCCCCTTAGACCGACACATCGACTGATCTGTGACCTTAACTGCGATTGACTGATGTTCATTGATGACCCGAAATACTAGTTTTCTCTTTCCCTTTTTAATTTCTCTTATTCCTTTTTAATCTTATTAGTTTAGTTAAAATATTTCAAAGCCCCCAATTGTGACATCAGACAGACCGAGTAGACAAGTGAATAGTGACCGCCTCCCTGTAGAGATCGACCCTACTTACTGCTAGCTTCTGTTAGTGTATTTAGGTATTTATTTTTGGTACAGAAACGACCGTATCAAATTTTGGCGCCGTTGCCGGGGAGGCAACTACTTTATTTGTTTGTTTTATTCTGTCTGTTTTTAGCCTCAAGGGATTTTTCCCTTGAGGCCGTTCTAATCATTTCCTTTAGTGCTGTTTTGATAGGCCCTACAGGTCCTACCTAGACAGTTCTAGGTGAATGATCGTCAAAGGGAAGGCTTGAGTACCTTTGACCCGTCACCTATGTCCCATTATATGGCGCAGCAGGTGATTTACTGCGGAAGATGTGGTGCTGCTGAGCACAATGCAGTTTCTTTTATGGCAGAAAGTGACGAGGTCCTCGAGTTCATGCTTTGGGGACGAGCTAGCCATTCCTCTGTAGTTATGCCGCCGCATCTACCCTATCAACGAGGCTACCAAGAGTCTCCGTTTGTCTGGCCACCGCAACAACAAGATCCTCCTGATATACGGAAAGAAGAGATTGCGGAGCTGAAATCTTTGTTGGAGACACTTGCATCCAAAAGGCAAGAGTGTGACAGACGTATGGAAGCTCAACTCATTGAGCTGAAGTCTCAAATAGCTCAGTTAGCTGCTGAGTCGGATAGTGGGCAACCAGAAGAGGTGTACTTTGCCGAGAGCAGTTTTTCCCGTAAAGAAACCGTGTTGCCCAATGCTGAGGATGATTTTTATGACTCAAATTACGAATTTCTATCATATTTCAATGCCTTACACGAGGATTTCAGCACTGTACAGGAAGAATCACTCGATCGAGTGACTTATATTAGTCGATCGAGTGAATTTCCAGAAAAACCGTTCGATCAAGTAGTTCAAAGAACTCGATCGAGTGAAAATCAGGAAGAAAGCTCTAGATCGAGTGATAATTCTACTTGATCGAATAGTCTGGCCAGCGAGAGCATTGATTCATCATGTGGGTTTGTTCTAGATGACGATTTTGATGATGATAATGGATACGGTGAATCTCCTCTATTCAAAGCCGAGTTGGATGCACTTGAGGCTGCGATTTACGGGATGAAATCCACTGAGGAGAGTGACGAGGAAGCAGTTGAGTCGGTAATTGCTCCTAGTACGAAAGAGGTAATAAATTTCTTTATCTATGATTCCATCGTTGAGAGCAACCAACCCGAGGTAGTAAACGATAATTCTATTATTGTTTGTTTGAACAGTACAATTCCTCATTTTACTCATGCTTCGTATTTCAATAATATACCCCCTCCCAGTCGGTCAGTTAATTTAACGATTTTTCACCATCCTTATCATCTCAATTTCATTAATCTGAAACGGGATCCTACTTTATTGTCAATTGCTCCTGGGCTCCTCTATTTTGTGGGTAAATGTAGGAGCTCTCATAGGAAATTTTTCAGGCTTAAACGATTAATTATTTCAATTTCCTATTTTATTATTATACTTTGGTGCTACTTATGCTCTTGTGTAGCACATGCGCAGATGTATGATCTCATGCTAAGAGCTTTGAGCTGTTTTGATTATGACTGATTGGAGCAGCTGGATGAAAAAGAAGGTCGAGCTGGGACCTGACTGAAGCTAGCGCTACCCGGGACGCAACCCGGAGATTTTTATTTTGATTGTTTTTCAAACATTGCATTTTAATTCAGTTGTGTGTAATAAATGGTCTTCGTACCATAGACTATTCAGTTATGCTTGTTTTGTTAGTTTTGCGGGCGCTTTTTTTTTGTGCGTTTTTGCAGGAACACACTGGAGATCACTCGATCGAGTACTTTTTGTACTCGATCGAGAGCTTTTTCTGCTGTTTTACTCGATCGAGCACTCTCATTCTACTCGATCGAGCACCTGCAAAAAGAGAACAACTCGATCGACCACTATTCCTCTCGATCGAGCTGTTTTGGATGCCCTTTGACTTGGATTCGCTTCCTGTGACGATATTTGGGCTATTTAGCGACCTCCCACGTTGCTGGCTGGTTTGGGGAGGTCCCTTATTCGCGCAATCTTGTAAGATTCCCGTATTTACTCTCTTACTCCTTTAGTTTGCATTTCCTTTCCATGTTTTGGTAAAATTAGGGCATTGTACGGTTTGGTTTGGAGAGGTTATGTATCCATATCTGTGTCTGCATATTGTTTTTATTGCATTTCTGTTATCATATTTAATTTATGTATGCATTGTCTGTTATTTTTATAAAATTTGAAAATCTCATAAAAATAAAAAAATTGATAAAATTGAAAAAATTGAAAAAATTTCATGTTTATTTTTGCATATAGGTTGAGTTGGAACGATAAATTTCAATGATGAAATTGCACTGCGATTGTCTTTTTGCTTAAGCCTTGCATTGAACTATTATTCTTTTTAGCATTGTCTTTTTGCATATCTACGAGTTTATGTTAAAATTTAGCTGAACGAATAGACTTGACCTGAAATTTTGGCGAGCTACTTATAAATTCTAAGGATTAGAGCCGTATAAACTGGTGTCATTTATGACCAGTTTAATGTAGGATTGTGAGTAGTTACTCCTTGCATAACATGTATCATCAATTTGCACAAATATGAAATTCAATTGCTTTTTGCCTTCATACATTCGGGTTAGTGGTTGGTGTCACATGCAGGGAGGTGCCTACAATTTCCCTTTCTTTCATTTTTACCCATAAACTCCACATTAGCCAAATTTGCCTGTTGACCCTTAACTACATCCCAAATTTAGCATGCCTTGTCAAGCTAGTTTAGTGTATGTTTTGCGGTATATATTTCATTGTGCCAAGTTTGGCTCGTATTCTGTTGATTCGGAGTTGGTAATCTAAGAAGAAAGGGAGGATGATGAAAAAAGACGTGAAAAAGAAAAGAAAAAAAAAAGAATTTGAAAAAGGAATTCGGAAAAAGAAAAGAAAAGAAGAATCCGAAAAACAATAGAAAGAAAAAGAAGAAAAAGATGTTGTTTGATGAGACGGTTTCGCTCCTATGCTTTATTTACATTTAATGAGGAGTATTTTCAGTTCGGTTTGGTGAGTTTTGTGCCAAATGAAGGGCATATATATATGCTTAATTCATAATTGAGTTGGAAATGGATATTGTTATATGGTTCTGTTTAGGTACTAGCTTGATCACCTATACCTCCTCATTCCCATAAATGTTCTGCCTTTTCTTACCCATTGCCTCACTTTACCATATTTTTGTAAGCCCTCGGCTGTGACAGGACCTTGTTTGGTTGGATAGTGTGTACGGTAGCTAGAATTGTCTATCATATTTGTTGCATGCATGTTTATGTGGGTCGTAGTTTAGGTGAGCGACTATTTTTCTTTCTCTCTTACATATATATGTTCACCCTTTGCTTCATGAGAGAAGAGTGACCCGTGAGAGTCCATTATTAAAGGCCTTGCAAGGTCGACGGTTCATCTTTATTATAAACATCTTACAACTCGTTTGCATTTGACTGTTTTGCTATAAGTGTTAGTTTGCTTGCATTAAATTGGTTTAAGTGGGCATTTGTAGCTAGCTCTGAGTTATCTTTTCTGTTCCATTAGTTTGCATTTAGTTTACTCGAGGACGAGTAAAGGTTTGGTTTGGGGAGATTTGATACGTGCATTTTATATAGTCTTTTTAGGCCTTTTTATGCACGTATTTCTATGCTATTATCGTAGTTTATGGTACGAAATGCCCCGAATATGCTACTTTGGTGTGTTTTGCTCTATTTGCAGGAATAAACCATAAAGTAGTGAAATCAAGCCATTTATCGTCCGTTTAGAAGGCATTTGGAGGAAGAGTGAATTTGGAGCGGAAATATTGCTGTCTTGGGATGCGTGAAGCCATTTCGGGAGCTAAAAGGACAATTCATAGCTGAACTAACGAGATTTTGTAGCTGCTGAAGTCAAGATTCACTCGATCGAGCACTTTACTAGTCGATCGAGTGGTTTTAGGTCAATTAATAAGTCGATCGAGTAGAATTTATGGTCGATCGAACAGATTGATATTAGGGTGTAGTCGATCGAGTACTTATTTTAGTCGATCGAACGGTTTGAGCTCGGATTTCCTCGATCGAGTGGTTTTAAACCACTCGATCGAGTGATTCTCTTATGGGCTTGGACTTTTTAGATTTATTCCGTCATTAGGTTAAATAATAATCTTATTTTCTTATAAATGGGAAGTTAGGACGTCAGTTTTAGGGGGCTTCTCCTCTCGGTCGACATCCCTTATTGTTTCAATACACTGTTTCTATTACTTTGTTCTTCTTTAATTCCGGATTTATCTCTGTAACTCTTTCTTTCCCTTCCTCTTAGTTTAATTAATGTTTTTTTGTTCTTTCTCTCTTTATTCTTGTTCTCTATTTATTTATGTCTAGCTAAACTCTCTGCTAGGATTAGGTGATTCAATAGACCGATGTTAATTGCTAATTAGGTTATTAGATTCGTCGTTGTAGTTATGTCTATGTTGTTAATCGCTGCCTTAACTATATCTTGCTAGTTGATTCGAAGAAATTAGCCTTTTAATTTTGGTAAGCCTTGACCTGGACCGAAAGGTTGGAAGGGGTGAGACCCGCAGTGAACAATATGATGTTTTAGTGAGGGCGAAAGTTAAGCTAGTAGCATTTTAGGGCGAATTAAGACCGAAAGGAGATATTCGTTGCCCCTTAGACCGACACATCGACTGATCTGTGACCTTAACTGCGATTGACTGATGTTCATTGATGACCCGAAATCCTAGTTTTCTCTCTCTCTTTTTAATTTCTCTTATTCCTTTTTAATCTTATTAGTTTAGTTAAAATATTTCAAAACCCCCAATTGTGACATCAGACAGACCGAGTAGACAAGTGAATAGTGACCGCCTCCCTGTGGAGATCGACCCTACTTACTGCTAGCTTCTGTTAGTGTATTTAGGTATTTATTTTTTATACAGAAACGACCGTATCATCAGAGTAAGATAGCATAAATGAGTTATATGGATGTAAGCAAACTATTATTGTTGGATTTTAAGTTAGTTCATGTCAAATGATTCATAAGAAGATTTGGGTCCCGAAGCAGAGTCACTTGTGATTGTACAACACCTACAAGTCGACTTAATTCCTCTTATTGAACATCATGCATGATAAACCAAATCCTAGGGAAACATACATCTGAGAGCCGAGTCTTTTGTGTCTGTACGACACCTACAAGTCGATTTTTGTTTTTCCTACTCAACAATATGTAAGGTCTAATAAGACTTCAGTTGGTTTATATCTTACAAGCTTTATTGAAAAGATAAGAGAAACATGCTAGGTTGTCAATCAAGCATTTCGTCAAACATGTTATGTGCATAAGATAAGGAACAATAAGCAAGCATACAAATGAACTCATAAAGCATACAAATTTCATTTGAATTAAATTTAGCCCAGAAGGGGTTAGGTCCCAAAACTAGTGTATACATATTATCATCTAGTGTATACAATAAGCACGCCTACAAATTTCATATAAAATAAATTTTAAAAGTTAAGTTTATTTACCCAGAAGGGGTTAGGCCCCAAAACTAGTGTATACATATTATCATCTTTTGGGTTATATTTTCAATTGTTAATCGTTATTTGTATGCACATCTTTGATAATAATACGACCTATTTTGTAATTATAATTTTATAGAGCTATCAGTAAGAGTTGCGGCTAACCCATTTCCCATCTTAACTTAAACTTTTTATTTTTCAAACTGATCTTAATCTAACATATATAAAATTATTTTACATGTCTTCTACTCATTGAATGTAGACCATCTAGGTAAGAAAAGAATCAGAAGCACAATTTACTTTTTATATTTATATAAGTAACTTCTACCCATCATGTAAAAGACGTGGTTGCACTCGGTTTTGAAAAGTGTCAGTTATACTGAATACAAAAAATGCTTTTTATTAGTTATTATGGCAAATACATCATTGATAATTAGGTCTTTCAAAAAAAAACAATGATAATTAGGGCATCGCGATTAATTATGTCGCCTTGAACGATCACAACTATGTTGCATCGGCATGGGGCATACACATATCACTATGACGTCATAAGACTCTAGCCATGACATTGGAAATATATTTCCCTTTTATAACTCTTTACAAAATACTATTTCATTAAAACCTCATTTTTCCAATGTTGCCGTTTCTTGTGACATTATTTAAGTTTCTATGCACAATATTCATCACATTCTTCAAAATTCATTTCAATTTGATGAAACTTTTTGGAGAATGTGTTTCAAAAGAACAATCTTAAGCTCTAACAATCTTTCGTAATTATAATGCTTGTGACGTTTGACCCATGGTTTATTTAATTTCCCAATAGATATAAATAATATCAATGTATGTGATTCCCTATATGAGAAATATACCCATTGTGCATAACTATAATTGCTAATATGAGGGGAATGTTTTATTTATTTCATTTGAATGTTGTTTTTGTATAATTTTGTTGATTTATCGATGCTCCTTCTATTCTACTTTTTGTAGTTGAGTTGTCAATAATATAAGCATATGAATATATAATAATATGTAGGCGAATTTAACTTAGTTGTACACCGAGATATGTTAATTTTTTTGTGTTTCACATATATTTTCAATTGATTAAGTGATATCAATGATACAAAACTACAAACTATAGTCATTAAAGCTATTTTTATTTTCCAAAAAATAGTAGAGCAAATTCATCACTTCATTAAGTCACCATACCTTAAATATATGAATATACATGTGCATGTGACTAGTAACATATATTAGGGGGCGTTTGGTACGGGAAAGGGTAAGAGAATGAAATCAAGAAAGGGTAAGAGAGGAAAATGAATGGGATCACCCATATTATACTTGGGTGTTTGGTTGACAATTAGAGGAAAAGGGAATTAAAAGCCAACATCCACCACCTCCTCCACCATTACCCACCACCTGCCACCATTATCTACACCGACACCACCACAAGTAGCGGCGCCGACGATCTTCCTCACGGTACCCCACGGCGAACCTAATTACCACGCTTTATGCCCTCAACAAACACCACAATCCCGACCCCAAACACCTTATTCATTCTAAAAAAAATCCACCACAAACCTTCGAAAACCCCTCCCCCACCCCTTAAAACACCAGATCTGGTGTGGCCGGCGTCGGGCGGTTGCAGTGGTGTGGCCGAGGAAGGTGTTGGTGGTGGTTGGTGGGGTGGGAGAGTTACTGAAGGTGTTGGTGTGGTGTTTAGTGGTTGAGGATATGGGGTACCGTGGACAGGCGGCGGCGCTGGTGGTGGTTGTGTCGGCGTCCCTGGTGGTGGTTGTGTCGGTGTGGTGGGTGTAGCCGTGTAGGGTGTAGGTGGCAGTGGTTGACGGTGTGAGAGGGTGTGGTGGGTGTTGGTGGGAGTGGTGGAAATAGGGAATAGGAGGAAGAAGGGATTATAGGGTTATGGGCTTACCCAAGGGGGGGAGGGGTAAGGATGAGAATGGTTTTGGGGGTAAGGGGGTGTATGGGTTACCCTTTCTTTGTGTCAAACAAACAACAACAAAAGGAATCAACCATTTTTATTCTCTTTCCCTTTCCTTATTCCCCCCAACCAAACGCCCCCTTAGTTATTTAAAAAATGTGTTGAAGAAACTAATAGGTGACACCACATATACCAGTACAACGACAATAACCCTCACCACAGCGGCCAAAACATCTTCTTGCGGGGTTACAAAACCTAATTGAATAATCAGTACTATCACTATTTTGTTGGCACAGTTTAATGGTTATTATCTGGTTCTTACTAATAGTTTCCTTTCCTCCAACATCATCATTCAACGAACTCGAATCCACTTCACTGAAGAAAATTGATAAGCCTTCAATAATACGATTAATTTTTAGAAATACATATTTGTATAAGAAGTTTAAAAAATTTATTATTAACTGAAATTAACGAATAATTTTATACAAACTAAAACTTAGGTAGGCCTATTTATTTTTCCCATAAGCAAATCGAGAATATTACGACTATTGAGATGGATACTCCTTCTTCAGGAGTTTGATTTGCAGATTAAGGATAAGAAAGGAGCTGAGAACGTTGTAGTTGATCACTTGTCGAGACTGATGCGACAAGAAGGGGAAGATTCTCTACCTATTAATGATTCTTTTCCTGACGATACTTTAATTGCTCTTATATCGTCCATTGTAGACCAAGAACCTTGGTATGCATATATAGCTAACTTCGTTGTCAGTGGCAAGCTGCCGCTTGACCTTTCTCATCACCAGAGGAAGCGTTTCCTGTATAACGCTAAGCAGTATTTCTGGGATGATCCTTATTTGTTTAAGGAATGTGCAGACGGTCTCTACAGACGGTGTATTCCGCAGTGGGAGGCCAAAGTAGTCTTGGAAGGCTGTCACTCCTCTTCCTATGGTGGTCACCACGGTCCATCGCGTACCGTGGCTAAGGTACTTCAGTCTAGTTTTTTCTGGCCCTCTTTGTTTGCTGATGCTAAGTCTTTCGTTTCAGCTTGTGATGCTTGCCAACGATCATGGAACATTTCAAAGAGACATGAGATGCCACAAAACGGCATCTTAGAGGTTGAGGTTTTCGATGTCTGGGGCATTGATTTCCAAGGACCATTCCCGTCTAGTAAAGGTAACAGGTACATTTTAGTGGCTGTAGATTATGTGTCCAAATGGGTTGAGGCAATTGCTTCACCCCATTGTGATGCCAAGACCGTGATAAAAATGTTCAAAAAGGTCATATTTCCCCGATTTGGTGTCCTTACGGTCGTCATTAGTGATGGGGGATTGCACTTTAAGGAAAAGAAACTAACTTCTATTCTGTCTAAAGTTGGTGTCCAACACCGGCGTGGTTTGGGGTATCATCCCCAAACTAGTGGTCAGGTTGAGGTCTCTAACCGCGAGTTGAAAGAGATCTTGTCTAAGGTAGTTTCTAAATCATGGAAGGACTGGAGTCTTAAGTTAGAGGATACATTATGGGCCTACAGAACTGCCTTTAAGACACCAATTGGTGCATCACCTTATAGGTTAGTTTATGGGAAATCATGTCACTTACCTGTTGAATTGGAATGTAAGGCTTGGTGGGCAATTCGTGAGCTTAACTTTGATTCTAAGTTGTGTGGTCAGAATCGTCTTTTGCAGCTAGATGAGTTGGATGAGTTTAGGCTTAATGCCTATGATAGCTCGCGCATTTACAAAGAAAAGACGAAGAGATGGCATGACAAGAGAATTCTACCTCGGGAGTTCCATGTTGGGCAAAAGGTGCTGCTGTTTAATGCCCGTTTGAGATTGTTTCCTGGCAAGCTGAAGTCCAGATGGAGCGGTCCTTATACGGTGACAGCTGTTACCAAATTTGGATCCGTGGAGCTCGAAGATGCCGAGGGTCATAGGTTTAAAGTGAATGGCCAATATGTGAAGCATTACCACGAGGCGAATGAAGCAAACAATCGTGTCGAAGTCCTGTACTTTGACGAGCTAGACGCGCCAGTTAATTGATACCAGAAAGGTCGTGCGGGACCTCATAAACAAGCGCTCTCCGGGAGGCAGCCCGGACTGTTTTATTGAACTTTTGTTGAACTTTTTGTTTTTCTTTAGCTCTTTGTTGAACTTTAGACGCTGTCTTACGAACTCTTTATGCTTCTCTAGCTTTGAATTGCGTGTTTTGCAGGTTACTTCACTCGATCGAGTAGTTTACTGCTCGATCGAGCGCTTTTTGGGGTAATTTTCACTCGATCGAGTGATATGCTTACTCGATCGACCAAAGCAGAAATCACGTTTACTCGATCGAGTAGTTTTCTACTCGATCGAGGACTTCCATCCACCAGTTTACTCGATCGAGCTATTCCAAGTTGCTCGATCGAGCGTTTCGTCTTCCGTCAATTTTTTACGTCTATTGAGCTACTGCTTGACTTTCTTTGACCTCCCATGTTCATGGTCGGTTTGGGGAGGTCCCTCTTTATGACGTTTTGTAAGTTTTCCGACTCCACTTCTCCTTTTCTCTTTAGTTTGCATTTCTTTCCCTATTTTTGGTACAATGAGGGCATTGTACGGTTTGGTTTGGAGAGGTATGCATCCATATCTATGTCTGTCTGCATGTTTTATTGCATTTTCGCTTGCACGTTTAATTATTTTCGCATGCATTGTTGTTTTAATTAATTCAAAAAAAAAAATCATAAAAATTCCAAAAATTCAAAAAAATTCACGTTTAATTTGAGTCGGAACGTTTGAACTTTGACGCTACATTGAATCTTTACTTGGGCCTTGCATATTCTTGACATTTAGTTGGCATGATTATGTGCATGATCTACGAGTTTTTGTTTCTCTCTTATCTCAACGAATAAACTCGATTCATCATATCGACAAGCTACATTACATTCTGAGGTTAGAGCTTTATAAACTGGTGACATTCATGACCAAATTCATTTAGGATGTGAGTAGTACTCTCTTTAAGGCATGTAACATCAATTTGCATAAGCATGAGTCTAGTGTTCTTAATACCTGTATGCATTCGGTCTGTGGATGGTGACACATGTTAGGAGAGGCAGTTCCCTTTATTTCATTCTACCCATGAGCCCCACATAGCCAAATTGCCTTTTTGTCCTATTAACTACTTTCTATAATACTTCCTACCCTAGCCGAGCTAGTGACGAGTAGTTGTTGGAATGTTTTATTGCAATTTGGTTATTCTATATGATTTCAGAAGATGGTGGAAGAACTAAAGGGAATGAAAGAAAAAGAATTGTTGAAAAAAAAAAGAGAATGAAAAAGAAAAAAAACGAAATAAGAAGAGAAGAAAAAGAAAGAAAAATCATATGGATAAGGAAAAAATTGTATAATGATTTTCACTCCCATGTTCTATCTATACTTTATGGGGAGTTGACAAGTATTGGTGCTTAGTGAGTTTAGTGCATGGAATTTGCACTGTTTTATTTTGTTATATTGAGTATGAAGATGGGACGCAGTTATATTTGGATTCGTTGTTGCTAGCCTGGCTATTAACCCCACATATCCAAATTCATTTTAGCCCCTTCTTACCCATTACCTCACTTACCCAAATGTAAGTCCTCGGCATGTGTCTTTTTCACTAGTATGGTTGGAATGCATATGTATGGTTGTAGAGACTTTATTCATGTTAACTGCATGCATGTTCTTATAGGTCGAGTTAGGTGAGTGTCTTTACTTCTGTCTATCTTTCACATATATACTCACCTTGTACCTAAATTTTGAGTGACGAGCGACCCGTGAGAGTCCGATATTTTTTGAATCTTGCAAGGTCGACGGTTCAGTAAGTTTGAAACCTTGATTCAACTCGTTTGCACTTTTCCTGTGCCACTTTGTCAGCTGTTGCTTTAAATTGATTTTAGTGGGTGATTTGTAGCTGATGCGTTGGTCCCGTTCCACTATTTATTCTTAGTTGCATTCATATTTGCTTGGGGACAAGCAAAGGTTTGGTTTGGGGAGATTTGATGCGTGTCTTTTATATAAGGTCTTTATCTCATTTTTACACGCATTTCTGTACTTTTTATGTAGCATCTAGCTACAAATACCCCCGAATATTCTACTTTAGTTCGTTTTATGTAATTTGCAGGAATTGACCAAAGAGGAGCTAAATCGAGCCTTAATCCGTCCCATTTGCATGCATTTATGGAGAATGAGGAGCTGGAGCTTGGAAATCTAACACTTGGAAGACGCGTGGGCTGGATTCGGGAAGTGCTTCAAGGTCTAACGTGCTTAAACAGCTCGATCGAGTAGATTTTATGCTCGATCGAATGCTTTATATGCCTAAGGATGCTCGATCGACCATTCCGAGTATACAAAAGAGGAGACAAAGCAAGGAGTGCTCGATCGAGTAGTTTATTTCTACTCGATCGAGTGGTTTGTCCTTCTAAAGACTTTTTCCGCCTAATTATCTTATGGGCTTTTGTAATTAGTCCATAGATTAGGTTTAGGATGGAATATAAGACTGAGGGAGAGAACAACGTAACTGCTCTCTTGGATCTGTTCACTTTTCTCTATCACTGGTTAATGTTCTTTGGATTTTACCCTTCCTTTACTCTTTGGCTACTCAGATTTGGATTTCTATTGGTATTATCAATCTCTTTTAATCTCTTAATTTTTAATCATTTGCTTTAATTCCTTCTTCCCTTTTATTGTTATCATAATTGCTTTAACTCATTCCTTATTAGTTTATTATCATGTCTAGTTTCAATTATTTATTTGTTGTTATTGTTAATTCGATGATAATGAGTAGCTAATTTTCTTCTGCTAAGGCTATAGGGGATCCATAATTATGAGGGAATAGTAATCGATTTATTGGGTTAATGCTGGTATAATCTTCGTTGTTAATTGTTAGATTTATCTGTATCTGTTTAATTGAGTCGACGCAATTAGACATTTATATCTTAGTGACCCTTGACCTGGACCGAAAGGTTGGAAAAGGAGAGACTAGTAGCGAACAATAGGGTATTGTAGTTAGGGCGAAAGCTAAGCTATTTACGCTTTAGGGCGAATTGAGACCGAAAGGAGATATTCACTGCTCCTTAGATCGTATTTGCATTAACCCGAGACCTAGATTACTTGACCGAATGATTGTGGTGAACCGTCTATCTTAGCTGTTTTTTTCTCCTTGGTTGATCTTTATTCTCTTATTTTCTCTTCCTTACCTTCTTATTAGTTTAGAATATCACGATTAAAAACCCCCCAATTTGGTTACCTTGACGAACTTAGATTAAGCTGACAATTTCCTACCTCTCTGTGGATTCGACCCGACTTCCCTAGCTATATTAGTTGGAGCCAGTTGGTATTTTTGACAGGTACGCGATAGCCGTGTCAAATTTTGGCGCCGTTGCCGGGGAGGTGGCGCAATGTTGTGCTTTATTTAAGTTTGTTTCTCGTCTCAAGGGATTTATTCCTTGAGGCTGATCTCATTTCTGCAAATTTTTGATTAGTTTTGCAGGTTGTTCGTTGCTTTGTAAGTCTATTTGCCAGAATGTCTAAATTACAGGTTTGTTCGATTACTGAACATATAGAGCCATGTGGTAGATGTGGCATGGAAGGGCATGACCCTATTGGATGCCTGGCAAGTATAGAGCGCGTCCTTGCTTATCAGAAATACAAGCAAGGAGTTCCTTTTTCTCAGCTATATGAAGAAATAAAGAACGTCTCTGCTCTTTCTACACCAGCACCGCAGCCAGTTTCTCCTCCTGCAAATGAGGAAATTGCCGAATTGAAATCTTTTATGTTGAGCATATCACAACAATTTGATGAGAAGTGCAATAGGAAAGAAGCTGTCATAGCGGAATTAGGGGAACAAGTCGCGTAGTTAACACTCGCGAAAGACCAAGCCAAGCTTCTACCGATATGCATTCCAACCAATGCAACGAATCTCCAAGTTGGCCTTACTCATGAAGAGCCAAAAGAACTGGAAGACGGGGTTCTGATAGCTGAAGATGCCCCGGAGGATGATATGGATGAGTTTTTAACCGAAATACTTGCTGCGTGTAATCAAGACACTCGATCGAGTGATTTAGCTACTCGATCGAGTGAATCAATTCATCCCATCACTCGATCGAGTGAAAATACTGGTCGGTCGAGTAGTGCAGAAATTGAAGATGGTCGATCGAGTGATATTCTTACTCGATCGACTGAATTTGCTGAAGAAATCACTCGATCGAGTGATAAAGATGGTCGATCGAGTATATTGCAATGTGAAACCACTCGATCGAGTGGTAATTGTGCTCGATCGAGTACCAGAAGTGGCGAAGATCCTATATTACTATCTAATTTCTCTACCGTGTCATCTTCCCCTGCTGTGGAGGTGTCACGCATTGATAAAGGTAAAGAGAAAGTTGCGGGTCCACTCATTGCTACCAAAGTGCCCTTCCCAGGTCGTCTGAAGGACGCAAAGATCGAGCGACAGTATGGTAAGTTTGTGGACGTTGTGAAGAATCTCCAGGTAACTGTCCCTTTTTCCGAACTTGTTACTCAGGTTCCTACTTACGCTAAGTTTATGAAAGATATTGTGATGCGTAAGAGAAATTTAAGTGAATTTGAGACGATTTCATTTATGGAAGAGTCTAGTAATGTGCTTTTAAATAAGGGTCCACCTAAAATGAAAGACCCAGACAGCTTTTCTATTACCTGTATTATAGGCAACTTGGTCATTGATCAGGCTCTTTGTGATTTAGGAGCCAGTGTTAGCGTCATGCCCCTTCCTGTCTGCAAGAAACTTAACATGAGTCATTTTAAAGTGACTAACATTACCCTACAGATGGCTGATAGATCTGTTAGAAAGCCCTTAGGTGTCTTAGAGGATGTGCCTGTGAAAATAGGCAAGTTCTTTATCCCAGTAGATTTCATTGTTTTAGATATAGCTGAGGACACTCGGACCCCAATTATCTTAGGAAGACCTTTCCTTTGTACAGCTGGGGCTGTTATTGATGTCAGACAAGGGCGTTTGACTCTTGCAGTTGGGGATGACGCGATCACTTTCAGTCTGTCTAGTACTTTGGCTCGGCCAATGATAGAGGATACTTGTTATTCGGTTGATATTATTGACGAGTCTATTTATGATTTCTGGTAGGGTTCTTTTATGAAGGACCCACTAGAAGCCCTTATGCTTTTTGATGAATGTGCAGATAGCCCAGACGACGATGACGCTGCATTGGATTTGCTTGTTGATGATTTAGATGAGCAAGAGGGAGAGCAAGTGGAACAAATGATTAGCACTCTCTGCTCCATTGAGGTAAAGGTGCCGGAACGTAAGCCTCTCCCTTCTCATCTTAAATATGTCTTTTTAGATGGTACTGAGCAATCTCCAGTCATTGTTAGCGCTAAGCTTGATAATGATCAGCTGACCTTTTTGTTAGCTGTACTTAAGAAAAACAGGAAAGCACTGGGTTATTCGTTGGACGATATCAAGGGGATTAGTCCCGATGTTTCTATGCCAAGGATAGAGTTGGAGGAAGATCACAAACCTGAGCAGACAGTGGTCGAACCGGCCGAACCGAAGATGCAGGATGTTGTGATGGCTGAGGTAATGAAGCTGCTAGACGCAGGTATTATTTATTCTGTTGGCAATTCTAAATGGGTGAGTCCAATACAGGTGGTCCCGAAGAAAGGAGGGACAACTGTAGTTAAGAATGATAAGGATGAATTAATACCTACTCGAGTAGTGACTGGTTGGCGGATGTGTATAGATTACAGACAGTTCAATGCCGCCACCAAGAAAGATCACTTTCCCCTTCCTTTTATTGATCAAATGGTAGAAAGGTTAGCATCTCATAAATTTTTCGCTATTTAGACGGGTATTCGTGGTTCTTTCGGATCCCCATTCACCCGCATCGATCAAGCTAAGACTACATTTACTTGTCCTCGGGCGTTTTGCTTATCGCAAGATGCCTTTTGGTTTGTGTAATGCCCCTGCCACCTTTCAAAGGTGCATGATGGGGATATTTTCAGAGTATATTGAGTCTATTATGGAAGTTTTCATGGACGATTTCAGTGTTTATGGAAGTGATTTTTCTAACTGTCTGTCTAACCTTGAGAAAGTGTTGCGGCACGTGTATTGAGGTTAATCTTGTCTTTGAATCGGGAGAAGTGCCACTTTATGGTCAACGAGGGAGTTGTCTTAGGGCACTTAGTTTCCGATAGGGGAATAGAGGTTGATAAAGCAAAGGTGGAAGTGATTCAAAGAATTACCGCCTCCTGTTAATGTTAAGGGGGTGAGGAGTTTCCTTGGTCATGCCGCTTTTATCGCCGGTTTATCAAGGACTTCTCAAAAATTGCTAAACCACTTACACAATTGCTACTTAAGGATGCCCCTTTTGTGTTTACTGATGAGTGTCTTTCTGCTTTTAACGGGTTAAAGCAGGCTTTAGTCTCTCGCGCCGATCATACAACCTCCCGACTGGGACTTGCCGTTTCAGATAATGTGTGATGCCAGTGACTATGCACTAGGAGCGGTGCTGGGCCAAAGGAAAGACAAAGCTTTGAACGGGATCTACTATGTGAGCCGAACTCTGGATGAGGCTCAAGTGAAGTACACTACCACTGAGAAAGAGCTGCTAGCTGTAGTTTATGCCTTAGAGAAGTTTCGTACTTATTTAGTTGGGTCGGGTTACTTGTTTTTCCGACCATGCAGCTTTGAGGCATCTCCTTGCTAAGAAGGAGGCTAAACCACGACTATTGAGATGGATACTCCATCTTCAGGAGTTTGATTTGCAGATTAAGGATAAGAAATGAGCTGAGAACGTTGTAGCTGATCACTTGTCGCGACTGATGCGACAAGAAGGGGAAGATTCTCTACCTATTGATGATTCTTTTCCTGACGATACTTTAATTGCTCTTATATCGTCCATTGTTGACCAAGAACCTTGGTATGAAGATATAGCTAACTTCGTTGTCACTGGCAAGCTGCCGCCTGACCTTTCTCATCAGCAGAGGAAGCGTTTCCTGTATAACGTTAAGCAGTATTTCTGGGATGATCCTTATTTGTTTAAGGAATGTGAAGACGGTCTCTACAGACGGTGTATTCCACAGTGGAAGGCCAAAGCATTCCTGGAAGGCTGTCACTCCTCTTCCTATGGTGGTCACCACGGTCCATCGCGTACCGTGGCTAAGGTACTTCAGTCTGGTTTTTTCTGGCCCTCTTTGTTTGCTGATGCTAAGTCTTTCGTTTCAGCTTGTGATGCTTGCCAACGATCAGGGAACATTTCAAAAAGACATGAGATGCCACAAAACGGCATCTTAGAGGTTGAGGTTTTCAATGTCTGGGGCATTGATTTCCAAGGACCATTCCCGTCTAGTAAAGGTAACAGGTACATTTTAGTGGCTGTAGATTATGTGTCCAAATGGGTTGAGGCAATTGCTTCACCCCATTGTGATGCCAAGACCATGATAAAAATGTTCAAAAAGGTCATATTTCCCCGATTTGGTGTCCCTAGGGTCGTCATTAGTGATGGGGGAATGCACTTTAAGGAAAAGAAACTAACTTCTATTCTGTCTAAAGTTGGTGTCCAACACCGGCGTGGTTTGGGGTATCATCTCCAAACTAGTGGTCAGGTTGAGATCTCTAACCGCGAGTTGAAAGAGATCTTGTCTAAGGTAGTTTCTAAATCACGGAAGGACTGGAGTCTTAAGTTAGAGGATACATTATGGGCCTATAGAACTGCCTTTAAGACACCTATTGGTGCATCACCTTATAGGTTAGTTTATGGGAAATCATGTCACTTACCTGTTGAATTGGAATGTAAGGCTTGGTGGGCAATTCGTGAGCTTAACTTTGATTCTAAGTTGTGTGGTCAGAATCGTCTTTTGCAGCTAGATGAGTTGGAAGAGTTTAGGCTTAATGCCTATGATAGCTCGCGCATTTACAAAGAAAAGACGAAGAGATGGCATGACAAGAGAATTCTACCTCGGGAGTTCCATGTTGGGCAAAAGGTGCTGCTGTTTAATGCCCGTTTGAGATTGTTTCCTGGCAAGCTGAAGTCCAGGTGGAGCGGTCCTTATACGGTGACAGCTGTTACCAAATTTGGATCCGTGGAGCTCGAAGATGCCGAGGGTCATAGGTTAAAAGTGAATGGCCAATATGTGAAGCATTACCACGAGGCGAATGAAGCAGACAATCGTGTCGAAGTCCTGTACTTTGACGAGCTAGACGCGCTAGTTAATTGATACCAGAAAGGTCGTGCGGGACCTCATAAACCAGCGCTCTCCGGGAGGCAGCCCGGACTGTTTTATTGAACTTTTGTTGAACTTTTTGTTTTTCTTTAGCTTTTTGTTGAACTTTAGACGCTGTCTTACGAACTCTTTATGCTTCTCTTGCTTTGTATTGCGTGTTTTGCAGGTTACTTCACTCGATCGAGTAGTTTACTGCTCGATCGAGCGCTTTTGGGGGTAATTTTCACTCAATCTAGTGATATTCTTACTCGATCGACCAAAGCAGAAATCACGTTTACTCGATCGAGTAGTTTTCTACTCGATCGAGGACTTCCATCCACCAGTTTACTCGATCGAGCTATTCCAAGTTGCTCGATCGAGCAGTTTCGTCTTCCAGCGGCTGTTTTACGTCTATTGAGCTACTGCTTGACTTTCTTTGACCTCCCATGTTCATGGTCGGTTTGGGGAGGTCCCTCTTTATGACGTTTTGTTAGTTTTCCGACTCCACTTCTCCTTTTCCCTTTAGTTTGCATTTCTTTCCCTATTTTTGGTACAATGAGGGCATTGTACGGTTTGGTTTGGGGAGGTATGCATCCATATCTATGTCTGTCTGCATGTTTTCTTGCATTTTCGCTTGCACGTTTAATTATTTTCGCATGCATTGTTGTTTTAATTAATTCAAAAAAAAAAAATCATAAAAATTCAGAAATTTAGAAAAAATTCCAAAAATTCAAAAAAATTCACGTTTAATTTGAGTCGGAACGTTTGAACTTTGACGCTACATTGAAATCTTTACTTGAGCCTTGCATATTCTTGACATTTAGTTGGCATGATTATGTGCATGATCTACGAGTTTTTGTTTCTCTCTTATCTCAACGAATAAACTCGATTCATCATATCGGCAAGCTACATTACATTCTGAGGTTAGAGCTTTATAAACTGGTGACATTCATGACCAAATTCATTTAGGATGTGAGTAGTACTCTCTTTAAGGCATGTAACATCAATTTGCATAAGCATGAGTCTAGTCTTCTTAATACCTGTATGCATTCGGTCTGTGGATGGTGACACATGTTAGGAGAGGCAGTTCCCTTTATTTCATTCTACCCATGAGCCCCACATAGCCAAATTGCCTTTTTGTCCTATTAACTACTTTCTATAATACTTCCTACCCTAGCCGAGCTAGTGACGAGTAGTTGTTGGAATGTTTTATTGCAATTTGGTTATTCTATATGTTTTCAGAAGATGGTGGAAGAACTAAAGGGAATGAAAGAAAAAGAATTGTTGAAAAAAAAAAGAGAATGAAAAAGAAAAAAAACGAAATAAGAAGAGAAGAAAAAGAAAGAAAAATCATATGGATAAGGAAAAAATTGTATAATGATTTTCACTCCCATGTTCTATCTATACTTTATGGGGAGTTGACAAGTATTGGTGTTTAGTGAGTTTAGTGCATGGAATTTGCACTGTTTTATTTTGTTATATTAAGTATGAAGATGGGACGCAGTTATATTTGGATTCGTTGTTGCTAGCCTGGCTATTAACCCCACATATCCAAATTCATTTTAGCCCCTTCTTACCCCTTACCTCACTTACCCAAATATAAGTCCTCGGCATGTGTCTTTTTCACTAGTATGGTTGGAATGCATATGTATGGTTGTAGAGACTTTATTCATGTTAACTGCATGCATGTTCTTATAGGTCGAGTTAGGTGAGTGTCTTTACTTCTGTCTATCTTTCACATATATACTCACCTTGTACCTAAATTTTGAGTGACGAGCGACCCGTGAGAGTCCGATATCTTTTGAATATTGCAAGGTCGACGGTTCAGTAAGTTTGAAACATTGATTCAACTCGTTTGCACTTTTCCTGTGCCACTTTGTCAATTGTTGCATTAAATTGGTTTTAGTGGGTGATTTGTAGCTGATGCGTTGGTCCCGTTCCACTATTTATTCTTAGTTGCATTCATATTTGCTTGGGGACAAGCAAAGGTTTGATTTGGGGAGATTTGATGCGTGTATTTTGTAGAAGGTTTTTACCTCATTTTTACACGCATTTCTGTACTTTTTATGTAGCATCTAGCTACAAATACCCCCGAATATTCTACTTTGGTTCGTTTTATGTAATTTGCAGGAATTGACCAAAGAGGAGCTAAATCGAGCCTTAATCCGTCCCATTTGCATGCATTTATGGAGAATGAGGAGCTGGAGCTTGGAAATCTAACACTTGGAAGACGCGTGGGCTGGATTCGGGAAGTGCTTCAAGGTCTAACGTGCTTAAACAGCTCGATTGAGTAGATTTTATGCTCGATCTAATGCTTTATATGCCGAAGGATGCTCGATCGACCATTCCGAGTATACAAAAGAGGAGACAAAGCAAGGAGTGCTCGATCGAGTAGTTTATTTCTACTCGATCGAGAGGATTGACGCATAGTTGCTCGATCGAGTAGTTTATTTCTACTCGATCGAGTGGTTTGTCCTTCTTAAGACTTTTTCCGCCTAATTATCTTATGGGCTTTTGTAATTAGTCCATAGATTAGATTTAGGATGGAATTTTTCGTATAAGACTCAGGGAGTGAACAACGTAACTGCTCTCTTGGATCTGTTCACTTTTACTCTATCACTGGTTAATGTTCTTTGGATTTTACCCTTCCTTTACTCTTTGGCTACTCAGATTTGGATTTCTATTGGTATTATCAATCTCTTTTAATCTCTTAATTTTTAATCATTTGCTTTAATTCCTTCTTCCCTTTTATTGTTATCATATTTGCTTTAACTCATTCCTTATTAGTTTATTATCATGTCTAGTTTCAATTATTTATTTGTTGTTATTGTTAATTCGATGATAATGAGTAGCTAATTTTCTTCTGCTAAAGCTATAGGGGATCCATAATTATGAGGGAATAGTAATCGATTTATTGGGTTAATACTGGTATAATCTTTGTTGTTAATTGTTACATTTATCTGTATCTGTTTAATTGAGTCCACGCAATTAGACATTTATATCTTAGTGACCCTTGACCTGGACCGAAAGGTTGGAAAAGGCGAGACTAGTAGCGAACAATAGGGTATTGTAGTTAGGGCGAAAGCTAAGCTATTTACGCTCTAGGGCGAATTGAGACCGAAAGGAGATATTCACTGCTCCTTAGATCGTATTTGCATTAACCCGAGACCTAGATTACTTGACCGAATGATTGTGGTGAACCGTCTGTCTTAGCTGTTTTTCTCTCCTTGGTTGATCTTTATTCTCTTATTTTCTCTTCCTTACCTTCTTATTAGTTTAGAATATCACGATTAAAAACCCCCCAATTTGGTTACCTTGACGAACTTAGATTAAGCTGACAATTTCCTACCTCTCTGTGGATTCGACCCGACTTCCCTAGCTATATTAGTTGGAGCCAGTTGGTATTTTTGACAGGTACGCGATAGCCGTGTCAATCTTTTTACAAATAATAATGACAAGGTAAGTTACAGCAAGTAGAAAGACTAAGAGCAATGAGTAAGATGTTTTATGCATTGCATATTTGAAAATGCTAATAAAGATAATGCATAAATATGAATAAAAAATTAACAAACTTGACGTAACTATTAGAACAAGGAACAAGATTGACTTCAAAGAACTTAGAAACTCCATTTACTAATGTACTATCTTCTGATTTTGTTATTATAATTTGATCTTATTGAAGTGAGTTGTGATGTACACAAGTGTGATATTTATATAGAATAACCCCATGTATGTTAACCAAATCTATTTATTCACCTTTGTTGTTAGCTTGGAAACAAAAAATTGCATACCAATTTGAACAATATTGATACATTTATAAAAATCAACTAAAGTGATATTTTATTGATTTCTGACAAATTTGAGTAACTTTAGTACCATGAAGATTATATTACCTCAAATAAAAGATTCATATGTTAGTTTTTTTTCATAACGCTAGGATTGTTACATTAATATTGATGGTGAGCGAGTCATTGTTCACTCCATCAAACACATTTATATTTCTCAACAAACAACTATTAGTGGTTAAGTCGAGGTCGATCCACGAAACGGTGTGCTAAGTCTATCCATCTCAATTTATGCTAGTGTCACAATGGATTTATGTTAAAGTCGGTGAGTCTAAACTAATAGAAATAATAAAGTAAAACAAACAATAAATTAAGAGATGTAAACAATTAACAAAGATACTAGGATATCATGGGATCATAAGAGAGTCAGAGTAAAATAGCATAAATGAGTTATATGGATGCAAGCAAACTATTATTGTTGGATTTTAAGTTCGTTCATTTCAAATGGTTCATAAGAAGATTTGGGTCCTGGAGCCGAGTCACTTGTGACTGTACAACACCTACAAGTCGACTTAATTCCTCTTATTGAACATCATGCATAATAAACCAAATCCTAGGAAAACTTACATCTGAGAGCCGAGTCTTTTGTGTCTGTACGACACCTACAAGTCGATTTTTTTTTTTTCCTACTCAACAATATGTAAGGTCTAATAAGACTTGAGTTGGTTTATATCTTACAAGCTTTATTGAAAACATAAGAGAAACATGCTAGGTTGTCAATCAAGCATTTCGTCAAACATGGTTTTCTCATAATATTAGGAACAATAAGCAAGCATACAAATAAACTCATTAAGCATACAAATTTCATATGAATTAAATTTAGCCCAGAAGGGGTTAGGTCCCAAAACTAGTGTATACATATTACTCCGTATCATCTAGTGTATACAATAAGCAAGCCTACAAATTTCATATAAATTAAATTTTAAACGTTAAGTTTATTTAGCTCAGAAGGGGTTAGGCCCCAAAACTAGTGTATACATATTATCATCTTTTGTGTTATATTTTCAATTGTTAATCGTTATTTGTATGCACATCTTTGATAATAATACGACCTATTTTGTAATTATAATTTTATAGAGCTATCGGTAAGAGTTGCGGCTAACCCATTTCCCATCTTAACTTAAACTTTTTATTTTTCAAACTGATCTTAATATAACATATATAAAATTATTTTACATGTCTTCTACTCATTGAATGTAGACCATCTAGGTAAGAAAAGAATCAGAAGCACAATTTACTTTATATATTTATATAAGTAACTTCTACCCATCATGTAAAAGACGTGGTCGCACTCGGTTTTGAAAAGTGTCAGTTATACTTAATATAAAAAATGCTCTTTATTAGTTATTATGGCAAATACATCATTGATAATTAGGTCTTTAAAAAAAAACAATGACAATTAGGGCACCACGATTAATCATGTCGTCTTGAACGATCACAACTATGATGCATCGGCATGGGGCATTCACATATCACTATGACGTCATAAGACTCTAGCCATGACAATGGAAATATATTTCCCTTTTATAACTCTTTACAAAATACTATTTCATTAAAACCTCATTTTTCCAATGTTGCCGTTTCTTGTGACATTATTTAAGTTTCTATGCACAATATTCATCACATTCATCTAAATTCATTTCAATTTGATGAAACTTTTTGGAGAATGTGTTTCAAAAGAACATTCTTAAGCTCTAACAATCTTTCTTAATTATAATGCTTGTGACGTTTGACCCATGGTTTATTTAATTTCCCAATAGATATAAATAATATCAATGTATGCGTTTTCCACAAATGGTATTTGCTAATTATATTTATATAATATAAAAACATGATGGATGATTGTGTATGAAGTGTGATTCCCTATATGAGAAATATACCCAGTGTGCATAACTATAATTGCTAAAATGAGGGGAATGTTTTATTTATTTCATTTGAATGTTGTTTTTGTATAATTTTGTTGATTTATCGATGCTCCTTTTATTCTACTTTTTGTAGTTGAGTTGTCAATATTATAAGCATATGTATATATAATAATATGTAGGCGAATTTAACTTAGTTATACACCGAGATATGTTAATTTCTTTGTGTTTCACATATATTTTCAATTGATTAAGTGATATCAATGATACTAAACTACAAACTATAGTCATTAAAGCTATTTTTGTTTTCCAAAAAATAGTAGAGCAAATTCATCACTTCATTAAGTCACCATACCTTAAATATATGAATATACATGTGCATGTGACTAGTAACATATATTAGTTATTTAAAAAATGTGTTGAAAAAACTAATAGGTGACACCACATATACCAGTACAACGACAATAACCCTCACCACAGCGGCCAAAACATCTTCTTGCGGGGTTACAAAACCTAATCGAATAATCAGTACAATCACTATTTTGTTGGCACGGTTTAATGGTTATTATCTGGTTCTTACTAATAGTATCCTTTCCTCCAACATCATCATTCAACGAACTCGAATCCACTTCACTGAAGAAAATTGATAAGCCTGCAATAATACGATTAATTTTTAGAAATACATATTTGTATAACAAGTTTAAAATTTTTATTATTAACTGAAATTAACGAATAATTTTATACAAAGTAAAACTTAGGTGGCCTATTTATTTTTCCCATAAACAAATCGAGAATATGAGGACTTTGTCTGACATAAACTTGGTTCCACTGCTATAAATTAATATGACAAAATATGTTTGAATTATATAAAAGAAAAATGAAAAAAAAAATTAGCCAACTGAAAAACAAATATAAAAATCTCGATCTAATTTTTAGAAACCATGTGTTAGTTATATAAAAGAAAAAGTGCTGTCAAAATTAATTTGAAAATTTTGACACTGAATATTGTGGTTATAATTAATAATCTTTTTACAAATAATAATGACAAGGTAAGTTACAGCAAGTAGAAAGACTAAGAGAAATGAGTAAGATGTTTTATGCATTGCATATTTGTAAATGCTAATAAAGAAAATGCATAAATATGAATAGAAAAATAACAAACATGATGTAACTATTAGAACAAGGAATAAGATTGTCTTCAAAGAACTTAGAAACTCCATTTTCTAATGTACTATCTTCTGATTTTGTTATTATAATTTGATCTTATTGAAGTGAGTTGTGATGTACACAAGTGTGATATTTATATAGCATAACCCCGTGTATGTTAACCAAATCTATTTATTCACCTTTGTTGTTTGCTTGGCAACAAAAAATTGCATACCAATTTGACCAGTATTGATACATTTATAAAAATCAACTAAAGTGATATTTTATTGATTTCTGACAAATATGAGTAACTTTAGTGCCATGAAGATTATATTACCTCAAATAAAAGATTCATATGTTAGTTTTTTATTCATAACGCTAGGATTGTTACATTAATTTTGATGGTGAGCGAGTCGTTGTTCACTCCATCAAACACATTTATATTTCTCAACAATCAACTAGTTAGTGGTTAAGTCGAGGTCGATCCACGGGACAGTGTGCTTTGGGTTCTAAGTCTATCTATCTCAATTTATGCTAGTGTCAGAATGGATTTAGGTTGAAGTTGGTGAGTCTAAACTAATAGAAGTAATAAAGTAAAACAAACAATAAATTAAGAGATGTAAACACTTAACAAAGATACAAGGATGTCATGGGATCATAAGGGAGTCAGAGTAAGATAGCATAAATGAGTTATATGAATGCAAGCAAACTATTATTGTTGGATTTTAAGTTAGTTCATGTCAAATGGTTAATTAGAAAATTTGGGTCCCGGAGCCGAGTCACTTGTGACTGTACAACACCTACATGTCGACTTAGTTCCTCTTATTGAATATCATGCATGATAAACCAAATCCTAAGGAAACTTACATCTGAGAGACGAGTCTTTTGTGTCTTTATGACACCTACAAGTCGATTTTTGTTTTTCCTACTCAACAATATGTAAGGTCTAATAAGACCTGAGTTGGTTTATATCTTACAAGCTTTATTGAAAAGATAAGAGAAACATGCTAGGTTGTCAATCAAGCATTTTGTCAAACATGGTATGTGCATAAGATGAGGAACAATAAGCAAGCATACAAATGAACTCATTAAGTGTAACACCCCCATACTCCAAGTGCCTTACCAGGACCACTTAAGGCATGGAAGTGCTACCATCTCGGTTCCCCGAGACAATGATAATAATAAGACAATAATGAAACATACTTAAAAGTATATAATGTTTAAAGTGATTACAAACCAACTCCAAAACTGATAAAAGAAATACAGATTCTAAGACGGTCTACTGCTAAAACTATCAAAGCTATAAAACATCGTCTGACACAACGGAAGACTTCTAACTGCCACGTGATGAATCATCCCAGCTATCCCATACGCGTCATATCATACCTGCTCAATAACTGCTCACCACCCCCGAATGGATCACCACAGTTTTTAAAACACTAAACGGGGTCAGTACTAATCACACAATTCATATAACCAACAACACAGTAAACAATACAGCTCAAACAGTCACACACAATTACCCACTCCAATCAATCTTCGTCACCGATTGTCCACTGGACCAGCCCTGCCAATGGGGGACCGCAATCGTACTCACCAAATCCCCGCTCATCATACCGAGCGATAACCCTGTCCCATTAATGTGCACATCCCCTTCCGTGGCGGGTTCCACGAAGGGCGAAACTAGGGCGTGAAGCCACTGCCGCAAGTGACTCCACTCAGCCGAGAACGCATCTCGAGAACCAGAGACAAGCAATCACAATCACAATACAGCATCAACAACCGTCTGAATCAATCAACAATCACTAACTACAGCACAATCACCACACATTATGTAACTAATACTGAGTAGGGAAACCCTACCTGGAAAGCAATACAATCATCAGACGATCTAGTAGCTGTCTCAAAACCTTCCCTCTACGAACCCTTCTCCTATACACATAATCATACAATCACTACCACATCAACATAAACATAGAAAACCCCCAATCCCAAAATTAGGGTTTAACGAAACCTAATTAAATATAACAAATTCGGTACGTAGATCTTACCCTCAACGCAAGGATTACAAAGATATAAAGAACGACAGGATCCGACACTTCTAGCTCCGGGATTTGCTAATACTGCAGCGAGAATGATTCAACGTAACTTCTAATCTTCTCTTGAAGGTTTTTAGATTGTAAAAGTGTTTTGAGAAAAGTGACGAAAGCCTTATATATCATTCCCGCATTATTAATAAAACCCGTCAAAACATTACCCGTAAACCGGGCTACTCAATCAAGTAACTGAGGTACTCGATCGAGTGCCCCCTTACTCGATCGAGTATCTAAGTTACTCGATCGAGTACCCAACAGGTCAGAAACTATTTTAAACTGCAACCCACCCTTACTCGACAGAGTAAGGCCTACTCGATAGAGTACTCCGAGACTCATAAAACCGTAGTATTAAAGTCTTCCCTCCTTAAAAAGAACTTCGTTCCCGAAGTTCAACCCATACATAAAAACAACCATACTAACTCGACCAAGACACAACAACATAGCTAAGAACTCAAGAACTCGACCAAACATAAAACATGAAATCTTATCACCCACTCCACCAACTATGTTTACTTCCACAACATGACTCACGATATCGTATCTACCACATATATATCTCTCACGACACCAACTCCACACATAACCAACTATCATCCTCTAACGCTGCTAGCTCCATAATATCATCCACTATCAAATCCAATATCAAGACACTCATAGACATCAAACGGAATGTTACATTCTACCCCCCTTAAAAGGAACTTCGTCCTCGAAGTTTACTCACACTCATAACCTCATCATCCAACTGTCAACACTAGCTACTACAAGCACGGTCATGACCTTTAATAAAATCAATAAAAACAAATATCCGTCCATTATGCTACACCAACACTCTACTTCCAAACATACTACCATATGTACAACCATCAAAATCTCTTTTATCGCATCCTACTCCTCTTAAGATAAATGTTACGTCCTCGTAACTCACTAATACTAAATCCTAGCTATATCGTCTCATAATCCTCATCACCACCGCATGTCAAAGGTAACCACCTATAATCTAAACACTCACCATGCATATATCCAAGGCTCTCTTACTTAAACATTTCTCATACCTCAACTCATTCGGCACACCACATAACCTATACCAGAAACTCGTAGCAAAATCACTATACTAACTCTCCATTATTACTGCAAAACAACATACCCCTCTATATAAAGCACCTATATCCCAAAAGCATAACTCACGATCCACATTTGTTACGTACACTCACACTAGCTTCTCAAGTTCTTTTCTTTCATTACCACAAAACTCATACATAACTTAACATGACACTAATTCCTCCAAACACTCTACACTCACTGTCTCAACAAAGGATTATGAACCACCTGCGTCTTTCAGGTCATTACCACACATGTTTTACGAATCACTTGCCATTACCATGTCTACTAAAGCCTTATCTAGAACAAGATAAAAATTACTGTAACAACTTCTGACAACTGTGTCCCATCAACAGAATGTCACTATGCCATGACAACAACGAAAACATATACAACTCTCTTTCATATCATACTCTACCCTCATTCCAAAACTTAACTAATAAGAAACATCAATAACAAAACAACTGTCTATCTGTACAAACTGAAGCTCACAGGAAGCAACATCAAACAAAACAACAATTTACGTGTAACTGGTATGTACTTTCGAAACTTGAATCATAATCATCCCGCCTACTCCACCACAACCGGTGACGGCATCGCAACACCGCCACCAACAGCCACACCGCAGTGTGAAAATACCCGCATCACAACACTATGTACCGTGCCCGGATCACCACCTGAGGCACAACAACCACATCGATAGACATCACAACTGCATACGATTCCCATAAACACTGACTCAGAATAACTTCTCAGACAAGAAAAACTTACTCAAATCCACTTTACTAAATCACAACGCAACATATTTTATGAATTAAACAGATAATAACCTCATGAATATCATCCCCTTACCATATCACAGATTGACATGTATCATGAATACATACAAGTATAACCAGTCATGCCAGATCACTCAAATTATTACCTTTTTAATCATCATTCAATTAGATTAGCGTACCCAACATGCATTATAGAACATTCAAATAACAACTTATGATAACCACACCATATCACGTCTTGTGAGGTCAAAACCTCACACAAACATTTATATATATATCACAGACCCGTAATCACATACAACCAGTCAATCCTGATCACGTAAGTTACCACCTGATAAAAGTTACCCCTCACCCGAGCTTAACTCGTACACCCCTCATAACATATTCTCCCATTCACATATCCATCAACCCCTGCCAATTGTAACCATACCATTAATACTCAACTACTAACAACCGCCTCATATAACCACATCTTATACTTTCTCACAACCATACATATCAATCCGGTCCCTACAAAATCAACCTCATTAGAATTGCTACCTTTCTAATATACCACCACCCTTAACCACTAGTCACAAACCATAACACTACCGCTGTCCGGACATCAAACCTCTTACACTCGTCTCTAAACATCACGATTTCTTTCCTATCTTTACTTAACACCCCAAATAACGAACGTCGAATCCATCAACAAAATTACCTCAACATTCTTCCCAATACTATCCTTATTTGTATCATCATCTAACTCTCCACCAAAAATCTCGTATCGTGCAAATACTCCACCAACTTCTTAGTCCCTTAATTCCTCGAAACTCATGATTAATCATGTTGTCCTGAAACTTCTGTATAACCATTAACTTACTTACTCTTAATAGTATCATACATCTCGACGATTCCTTAATTTTATGTCACATAACTCCGGTGAACATTTTTTTCTCAGTTTACTTTTATCCTTCTTTTCTCTTTATGCTCAACAATACCATTTAATAGCTCAACTCCTTATTACTTCTACCTACTCTTTAGTGCTCCAGTTACCTTCTCATCGTTCCCGAAACTCAAATTCCATTATTTCATATCGATATCATCTCACTCTTTCTTACCATGGATCTTCTCTTATTATGCTATCACCCACACTTGCCTCTAATCTGTCCATAAAGTCAACGTTCACTTTTCAACAATTGCATCTCCTTTGTACATCTCTAGAAATCAAAATTCCTTTCATACCGTTAATTGCCCAAGGAAATCCCACAATAGTTTCACCTCTTAATAAACCAAATCTCCCAAACTCACTCACTGTCTACAAATCCACCTCGCGACATGTCTCCACAACGTTCACTATATACTACTCTTCTCAACCCCTTTAAAACGAACTTTCACTATGTATATTCTAACCCACGCGACTCCTAACCATCTCCCTCCATAATTCTTCACACATCTCAAGTTGCCACTATCCAGATCCTTACTCTCAATCCTTTCATTCTCACGTTCCTTAGACTCACATCACCCCTTGCCCGTATTCACTTACTTTTACATTACTCAACACACAAACATATCACTCATCTCATCTCACAAAACATGCTTTATGTCTCACTTAAGCCATAACGATCTTCCTTTTCCTCTTCCCACTATCTATCACAACACCACACATATTCATGCCCTCCCCACCGAACTCATACTCACCACAGGTGCCACTCCTTACATCATAAGGTTGGGTAACTTACGCATGAAGACCGACACACACGTAAAACAACGCACAAAGAAGCAAAATAATACCTTTGAATTAAACATAATATGCAATGAATTCAAAAGATAAGCACATGACCCGAATCATGGGTCACTAGATCGAGTACTGGCCACTCGATCAAGTAAGGGACTTACTCGATCGAGTAGGTGAAGGTCAGAAGCACGTAAAACAAATCACCAGGGCTACTCGATCGAGTAACTGACATACTCGATCGAGTGCCCCCCTACTCGATCGAGTACCAAGGCTACTCGATCGAGTACCTACGCATTTCTCAAAGACTTTGTCCAGTTTTTCGTAAACAGTCATAACTCACTCATTTCTTGGTCGTTTTGGGCGTGTGACCTATCGTTAGAATCGTAAAAGAACAAGCTATCACCTCCAATTGGAATCACATTAAAATCATTTATGCATCTCAAGTTATAACAGTTTAAAGACAACCTCTTTATAATCGAAAGCACAACTACTTGATTTTACTTCCCAACAACTTAAACGACAACATGGTAAACAAAACAACTCGATGCTCATAAAACCAGTATCCCTAACCACATGTTACTAACTTCAAAAGCCAAGCAACAAATAACTCGATGCACATATATCATTCAACTTACCAATCACATATTACCCACATGTTTTTATTATATAACTTTACGTAAACAACATCACAATTATATGACATCAAGTATCATATTCACATGTTACTAGCATAACAACCTTATAAAATCTCTTCCATCACACAACATGCTTTTAAAAAAAAATATCATATTATCATGCAACAATTATCATCTTTTTCCACCAATTATTCATGCTCTTACTCAAACTTTCAGCTATATAAACTCGTACAACACTACCAACACCATATATGTATACATAACTCTATGTATAACTCCAATCAAACAAATTTCCTTTCCGTATTTCTATAATGCCATATCGTAAAACAACTATCATGCTTTCAATCAATAACTTACGAAATAACATCATCACCATCTTTTCTACACATTCCCCATTCTCCACATACATACATCCACTGATTCATGCCACACATCACTACATAGCTACACAATGCACAAGGTAAATACATAGCGATCCCGACTCATATCCCACAGTGACCGGTTCAAAATTGTAGAGCGAGTTCGCGACTTTAGGACGTCTCCCAAGTCTTTGCATTAGCTCCTACAACTTCTACCCCGGGTTCATTTTAATTGACTCTCTATGTTCATTGGATTCATTGGTTACAGGTTTCAGGATCATCGCTCTGATACCATTTTGTAACACCCCCATACTCCAAGTGCCTTACCAGGACCACTTAAGGCATGGAAGTGCTACCATCTCGGTTCCCCGAGACAATGATAATCATAAGACAATAACGAAACATACTTAAAAGTATATAATGTTTAAAGTGATTACAAACCAACTCCAAAACTGATAAAAGAAATACAGATTCTCAGACGGTCTACTGCTAAAACTATCAAAGCTATAAAACATCGTCTGACACAGCGGAAGACTTCTAACTGCCACGGGGTCAGTACTAATCACACAATTCATATAACCAACAACACAGTAAACAACACAGCTCAAACAGTCACACACAATCATCACTCCAATCAATCTCCGTCACCGACTGTCCATTGGACCAGCCCTGCCAGTGGGGGACCGCAGCTGTACCCACCAAATCCCCGCTCATCATACCGAGCGATAACCCTATCCCATTAATGTGCACATCCCCTTCCGTGGCGGGTTCCACGAAGGGCGAAATTAGGGCGTGAAGCCACTCCCGCAAGTGACTCCACTCAGCCGAGAACGCATCTCGAGAACCAGAGACAAGCAATCACAATCACAATACATCATCAACAACCGTCTGAATCAATCAACAATCACTAACTACAGCACAATCACCACACATTATGTAACTAATACTGAGTAGGGAAACCCTACCTGGAAAGCAATACAATCATCAGACGATCTAGTAGCTATCTCAAAACCTTCCCTCTACGAACCCTTCTCCTATACACATAATCATACAATCACTACCACATCAACATAAACATAGAAAACCCCCAATCCCAAAATTAGGGTTTAACGAAACCTAATTAAATATAACAAATTCGGTACGTAGATCTTACCCTCGACGCAAGGATCACAAAGATATAAAGAACGACAGGATCCGACACTTCTAGCTTCGGGATTTGCTAATAAAGCAGCGAGAATGATTCAACGTAACTTCTAATCTTCTCTTGAAGGTTTTTAGATTGTAAAAGTGTTTTGATAAAAGTGACGAAAGCCTTATATATCATTCCCGCATTATTAATAAAACCCGTCAAAACATTAGCCGTGAACCGGGCTACTCGATCGAGTAACTGAGGTACTTGATCGAGTGCCCCCTTACTCGATCGAGTATCTAAGTTACTCGATCGAGTACCCAACAGGTCAGAAACTATTTTAAACTGTAACCCACCCTTACTCGACAGAGTAAGGCCTACTCGATAGAGTACCCCGAGACTCATAAAACCGTAGTATTACATTAAGCATACAAATTTCATATGAATTAAATTTAGCCCAGAAGGGGTTAGGTCCCAAAACTAGTGTATACATATTATCATCTAGTGTACACAATAAGCAAGCCTACAAATTTCATATAAATTAAATTTTAAAAGTTAAGTTTATTTAGCCCAGAAGGGGTTAGGCCCCAAAACTAGTGTATACATATTATCATCTTTTGAGTTATATTTTCAATTGTTAATCGTTATTTGAATACACATATTTGATAATAATACGACCTATTTTGTAATTATAATTTTATAGAGCTATCGGTAAGAGTTGCGGCTAACCCATTTCCCATCTTAACTTAAACTTGTTATTTTTCTAACCGATCTTAATATAACATATATAAAATTCTTTTACATGTCTTCTACTCATTGAATGTAGACCATCTAAGTAAAAAAAAAGAATCAGAAGCACAATTTACTTTATATATTTATATAAGTAATTTTTACCCATCATGTAAAAGACGTGGTCGCACTCGGTTTTGAAAAGTGTCAGTTATACTGAATACAAAAAATGCTCTTTATTAGTTATTATGGCAAATACATCATTGATAATTAGGTCTTTCAAAAAAGAAAAAAAAACAATGATAATTAGGGCATCGCGATTAATCATGTCGTCTTGAACGATCAACTATGATGCATCGGCATGGGGCATTCACATATCACTATGACGTCATAAGACTCTAGCCATGACAATGGAAATATATTTCCCTTTTATAACTCTTTACAAAATTCTATTTCATTAAAACCTCATTTTCCAATGTTGCCGTTTCTTGTGACATTATTTAAGTTTCTACGCACAATATTCATCACATTCATCTAAATTCATTTCAATTTGATGAAACTTTTTGGATAATGTGTTTCAAAAGAACATTCTTAAGCTCTAACAATCTTTCTTAATAATAATGCTTGTGACGTTTGACCAATGGTTTATTTAATTTCCCAATAGATATAAATAATATCAATGTATGCGTTTTCTACAAATGGTATTTGCTAATTATATTTATATAATATAAAAACATGATGGATGAATGTGCATGAAGTTTACGTGATTCCCTATATGAGAAATATACCGAGTGTGCATAACTATAATTGCTAATATGAGGGGAATGTTTTATTTATTTCATTTGAATGTTGTTTTTGTATAATTTTGTTGATTTATCGATGCTCCTTCTATTCTACTTTTTGTAGTTGAGTTGCCAATAATATAAGCATATGAATATATAATATTATGTAGGCGAATTTAACTTAGTTGTACACCGAGATATGTTAATTTCTTTGTGTTTCACATATATTTTCAATTGATTAAGTGATATCAATGATACAAAACTACAAACTATAGTCATTAAAGTTATTTTTGTTTTCCAAAAAATAGTAGAGCAAATTTATCACTTCATTAAGTCACCATACCTTAAATATATGAATATACATGTGCATGTGACTAGTAACATATATTAGTTATTTAAAAAATGTGTTGAAGAAACTAATAGGTGACACCACATATACCAGTACAACGACAATAACCTTCACCACAGCGGCCAAAACATCTTCTTGCGGGGTTACAAAACCTAATCGAATAATCAGTACAATCACTATTTTGTTGGCACGGTTTAATGGTTATTATCTGGTTCTTACTAATAGTATCATTTCCTCCAACATCATCATTCAACGAACTCGAATCCACTTCACTGAAGAAAATTGATAAGCCTGCAATAATACGATTAATTTTTAGAAATACATATTTGTATAACAAGTTTAAAAAATTTATTATTAACTGAAATTAACGAATAATTTTATACAAAGTAAATCTTAGGTAGGCCTATTTATTTTTCCCATAAGCAAATCGAGAATATGACGACTTTGTCTGACATAAACTTGATTCCACTGCTATAAATTAAGATGACAAAATATGTTTGAATTATTTAAAAGAAAAATGAAAAAAAACTTAGCCAACTGAATAACGAATATAAAAATCTCGATCTAATTTTTAGAAACCATGTGTTAGTTATATAAAAGAAAAAGTGTTGTCAAAATTAATCAGAAAATTTTGACACTGAATATTCTGGTTATAATTAATAATCTTTTTACAAATAATAATGACAAGGTAAGTTACAACAAGTAGAAAGACTAAGAGAAATGAGTAAGATGTTTTATGCATTGCATATTTGAAAATGCTAATAAAGTTAATGCATAAATATGAATAGAAAAATAACAAACTTGATGTAACTATTAGAACAAGGAACAAGATTGTCTTCAAAGAACTTAGAAACTCCATTTTCTAATGTACTATCTTCTGATTTTGTTATTATAATTTTATCTTATTGAAGTGAGTTGTGATGTACACAAGTGTGATATTTATATAGCATGCATAACCCCATGTATGTTAACCAAATCTATTTATTCACCTTTCTTGTTTGCTTGGAAACAAAAAATTGCATACCAATTTGACCAGTATTGATACATTTATAAAAATCAACTAAAGTGATATTTTATTGATTTCTGACAAATATGAGTAACTTTAGTACCATGAAGATAATATTACCTCAAATAAAAGATTCATATGTTAGTTTTTTTTTTCATAACGCTAGGATTGTTACATTAATTTTGATGGTGAGCGAGTCGTTGTTCACTCCATCAAACACATTTATATTTCTCAACAATCAACTAGTTAGTGGTTAAGTCGAGGTCGATCCACGGGACGGTGTGCTTTGGGTTCTAAGTCTATCTATCTCAATTTATGCTAGTGTCAGAATGGATTAAGGTTGAAGTTGGTGAGTCTAAACTAATAGAAGTAATAAAGTAAAACAAACAATAAATTAAGAGATGTAAACAATTAACAAAGATACTAGGATGTCATGGGATCATAAGGGAGTCAGAGTAAGATAGCATAAATGAGTTATATGGATGCAAGCAAACTATTATTGTTGGATTTTAAGTTAGTTCATGTCAAATGGTTCATAAGAAGATTTGGGTCCCGGAGCCGAGTCACTTGTGACTGTACAACACCTACAAGTCGACTTAATTCCTCTTATTGAACATCATGCATGATAAACCAAATCCTAGGGAAACTTACATATGAGAGTCGAGTCTTTTGTGTCTCATTTACACCTACAAGTCGATTTTTGTTTTTCCTACTCAACAATATGTAAGGTCTAATAAGACTTGAGTTGGTTTATATCTTACAAGCTTTATTGAATAGACAAGAGAAACATGCTAGGTTGTCAATCAAGCATTTTGTCAAACATGGTATGTGCATAAGATGAGGACCAATAAGCAAGCATACAAATGAACTCATTAAGCATACAAATTTCATATGAATTAAATTTAGCCCAGAAGGGGTTAGGTCCCAAAACTAGTGTATACATATTATCATCTAGTGTACACAATAAGCAAGCCTACAAATTTCATATAAATTAAATTTTAAAAGTTAAGTTTATTTAGCCCAGAAGGGGTTAGGCCCCAAAACTAGTGTATACATATTATCATCTTTTGGGTTATATTTTCAATTGCTAATCGTTATTTGTATGCACATCTTTGATAATAATACGACCTATTTTGTAATTATAATTTTATAGAGCTATCGGTAAGAGTTGCGGTTAACCCATTTCTCATCTTAACTTAAACTTGTTATTTTTCTAACCGATCTTAATATAACATATATAAAATTCTTTTACATGTCTTCCACTCATTGAATGTAGACCATCTAGGTAAAAAAAAGAATCAGAAGCACAATTTACTTTATATATTTATATAAGTAACTTCTACCCATCATGTAAAAGACGTGGTCGCACTCGGTTTTGAAAACTGTCAGTTATACTGAATACATAAAATGCTCTTTATTAGTTATTATGACAAATACATCATTGATAATTAGGTCTTTCAAAAAAAAAACAATGATAATTAGGGCATCGCGATTAATCATGTCGTCTTGAACGATCAACTATGATGCATCGGCATGGGGCATTCACATATCACTATGACGTCATAAGACTCTAGCCATGACAATGGAAATATATTTCCCTTTTATAACTCTTTACAAAATACTATTTCATTAAAACCTCATTTTCCAATGTTGCCGTTTCTTGTGACATTATTTAAGTTTCTATGCACAATATTCATCACATTCATCTAAATTCATTTCAATTTGATGAAACTTTTTGGATAATGTGTTTCAAAAGAACATTCTTAAGCTCTAACAATCTTTCTTAATAATAATGCTTGTGACGTTTGACCAATGGTTTATGATGGGGCATATTCTGCACCCGCTGACCGAGTCAACATATTGAGCAAGGTCAAAGATATCCACAGCAAGTCAACACCTTGGACAGCCTAACCGACGCATCCTGTCGGCCTGTCACGGGGGTCTCGGCTAGGCAACTAGCCAGCCGGGATACACATCCGCGTACTCACATCCAAGACCCCTCGGCATGGAGTCAACAGGGCCCGCCGGCCTGTCATGGGTCCCTCGGCCGAGGGTAGAACAGTCTTTCCACCTGCTAGCCACTTGGCCACTACGTAACAAAAGGTGAAAGTCTATAAATACTCCTCAACCCTCATTGAGGAAAGGATCCGAAAATAATCAATTAAACATACTAATCTGGTATAAACTCCCTTATCTCTCTACAATATACTTTGTGCCAAGTAACACACAACTTAATCCCTTTTAAGTTTACTGACTTGAGCGTCGGAGTGAGTTCGCTCGGTACCAAGCCGAGCCCTCAGTTTGTTCATTGTTTCAGGAGAGGCCGAAAGGAAGAGTCAAGCAAAGTCATCATTCCACAAGCTTACGTGGTAACAAATCTGCTCTGGAATTACACCCGGAACAATTGGCGCCATCTGTGGGAAGGTGATATGTTCATTTTATATATGCTTTTACCCCTCATTTTAGCTCGGTTTTTATTGATTATCATACTTTAATTAGTATATTTTTGAGCTAATTTTGTGTTCTAGGTGTATTGTTGTGTTTGTTACGGTTTTGTAGGAATCTAAGCATTTAGAGGCTTTTTCCTATGATTTTGTACACCAAGTTCACTAAGCTAAACAAGGCTAAATATTGGACTAAGTATGTGAAGATTACTTGGGTTTTGCATGAAGATTAGTGGATTGAAGTAAGGAATTGCAAATGAAGCCAAATGCAAAGTCAAGCCCAAAATGAAGGTCCATATCAAGGTTGCAAGCATTGGATGCCAATAGAGCTTAAGATGCTAGGAATTTAGAACATTAACCGGGTGATTAATCGCACATTTAATCACCAAACATTGGATACCTTAGCAATTAAGAGGAGAGTTAAGGCAAAATACCGAGGATCATATGACCCGATCGGGGCCCAACCCCGATCGGGGTTGCATGCTCGTAGGTCCTTACGTTTTTCTCCTCCTCTCCTATAAATAGGAGAGGTATTCCTAGGTTTTAAGCATCCCATTTTTACGTCCAAGTTTACTACATTAAGCCTCAAGCATTATATGTTTTCTCTCATTAGTTTTCATTTCAAGTTTAAGTTGTTTAAGCATTCCTTAGTTAATCATTCAACACTTTGTATTTCAAGAGATTCTCAAGCATTTGTTATTCAATCTTTTGGTTCTAGTTATTTGTTCTTCCATACAAGTCTTCCTTATTAAGGTATTTCTTATTACAAGTTTACAATTTACATCATTGCTTTAGTTATCACATAGTTTTTATAATTGTTACTTTAGCTTTGTTCTTTTCATATGTTATATCACCCAATTAATATAATTCATACAACCATGTCTAATATTCTCTACAATTTAGTTTGCATTTTATATCTTAATATGAGTAGCTAAATTCTCTAGTCTAAAGGCTAGGGGAGCCATGCAAAATCAAACATATAATATGATTAAATAAAGTTTATAATAATTTTGATCAATTGCTTTCATCACATGCTTGCTTTGTTACGCTTAATCTTTGATTATCGGCCGTAGTCGTAGATTAAAACTTGTTTATTCGTTCTAAAGTCGAGAGGCACGGAATTGAATTAGACTAAGCATGTATGGTAGGACGACCTAGTCATGGACGAGAGTTTTTCTAGGACCCGGTCTATGGTTGATGCTAATGCCGTAAGGTGGGTATCTTTAAACCTAAGTAATTGACAAAGATTATTAGTACCAAGTTTATCATGTTCATATGTTTACCTTTGCATGAGTAACCCGACCCCTTTAGACTATCTTTTATTATATTATTTACATTGCAATTTTCATTAATCATCAAACCAAACAAACTAAAACCAAATCCTAATCGACCTTGATAAAAATCCACCCATAGCAATTCACGACGTAATTCCCGTTTTCTTGTGTTCGACCCCTATTACTACATTAACTTGTGTCTAGGGAAATTATTTTTGCATAGGTACGCGATAAGCCTATCAAATTTTGGCGCCGTTGCCGGGGAGGCGGTTTTATTGCTTTTTGAATTGTCGATTTTTATCTTGTTTTCCTTTGTCTTGGGGAACACTTGTTCCTTAAGACCATTACTTATCACTTCTCTAGAAATTGTTGTCTTATGCCCAGGTCCTCTCGAAGTGGAGAATTGCTTTCACCGGATTCCGATCCCGAGAAAACATTTAGGAGAAGACGACGTTTTTGGAGGGAAGTGAAAGAAGCCACCTCATCCGTACAAGTTGAAAGTGCTAGAAAGTCTTACTTAGACGATCTAGAGGTTCTTGAAGAAGAGGAGGTTTCAAATTCATCATCTCCACCACCATCACCATCTACTATCAAAAAGATGGTGAAACTTTCCGATCATTCAAAGCCCACCGCGGCCATGCTTCCTACGAATCACAACCACTCAAATCACCGCGCCGGACTTCGAGATCAAACCGGCTTTCATTAGCCTTGTGGAGAGAAAGCAATTTGGAGGAAGTCCTTTGGAGGATCCCAATTTGCATGTGCAAAACTTTTGTGACTATTGCTCCATGATCCGTCAAACGGGCGTCACCCAAGCCCAAATAAGGGAAATACTTTTCCCTTTCTCTTTGAAGGACAAGGCCAAGCTTTGGATCAATAGCCTTGACCGCACCGCCATGGGAATCACCAATTGGGAGACACTGGCTCTTGCTTTTACCAAAAGTTTTTTCCACCGGAGAAAACTCAAACTTTGAGGAGCCAAATCACCGGATTCCGTCAACAAGCTCTTGAGAGCTTATATGAGGCTTGGGAGAGGTACAAAGAGCTTCAACGACAATGCCCACATCATGGGCTAGATGATTGGTTTCTTGCAATAACATTCTACAATGGATGTTGTGCCGAGTCCCGAAGGATTCTTGATTCCGCCAACAATGGGCGGTTTGATCATATTGACACCGATCTTGCTCATGCCACGATCGAATTTATGGCGGTCCATGACGCCCAATATGTCAATTCCCGAGTTGTGCCATCTAAAGGTAAAGAAGAATCCTCTAACAACTCTGTTTTGCTAGCTCAAATTGCTTTGCTCCAACAACAATTGGCGGAGAGGGATGCTAGAGATTCCATTCAACAAGTCAATGCCATGTCTTCAACAAGCCAAATCATTGTGTGTGAAGGTTGCGGAGGTGCGGGTCATTATACCGCTCATTGCCAAGCTCCCATTGAAGAGGTAAATGCCTTTTTAGCTTTAAGACAAAATGCACAAAATGTTTATCCACCGGGTACATTCTCAAATACATATAACCCAAATTCAAGATTTCACCCGAATATGTCTTATAGAAGCAACAATGTGCTAAATCCTCAACCACAACCTCCACCTCAACAAAATGCCTATGTCCCTCAACAACAAAAATATATCCCTCCACCGGGGTATCAAAATCAACAAATGCCCCCACAAAACAATTTCCAACAAACTCAACCTCCACAACAAAATGCCCAACAAAATAACCAAGAGGGAGGTAAGCTTGAGGGCTTGATAGTCCGTATGCAAAAGGAATTGTTGGCTCAAATCCAAAAGAATGAGCAAGCTCAAAATGCCGCAATCAAAATGTTTGAGCAACAAATGGCTCAATTGGCCTCATCTAGCTCTTCAAGGAAATCGGGTCAACTACCCCCTCAAGGTGAGCAACCTCATGCTACCCTTAATGCTATTTCCTTAAGAAGTGGAACGAAATATGATGGGCCATCCATGCCCAAATATGATGAGGAGGTACTTGTTGAGTTGGAGGTCTCTCCAAATGATAAAGAAATTGAAGAAATTCCAAAGAAAGTGGATGACCCACTTGTTGATGTTGAGAAAGTCAAGGAAGTGGAGGATGCTCCTCCAAAGAAAGATATTGAAGCAAAGATTCCGGAAAAAGTCAAAGTGCCATTCCCTAATAGGTTGGCAAAGCATCAAAAGAATTCTCAATTCGGTAAATTCATGGAAGTTGTGAAGAATCTACAGTAACTTTCCTTTTACCGAATTAATCACTCAAATTCCATCTTACACTAAGTTCATGAAAGATATTTTAACTAAGAAGAGGACTTTTGATGAGGTTGAAACAATAGCTCTCACCGCCGAGGTGAGTGCTCTTTTGCAAAACAAGTCCCCTCCTAAGTTAAAAGATCCCGGTAGCTTTTCTATTCCATGCACAATTGGCACCTACCAAATTGATAAAGCTTTATGCGATTTAGGTGCTAGTGTGAGTGTAATACCTTACTCTATTTGTGCTAAGCTTAATATGGGAGTCTTAAAATGCACTAGTGTCACATTGCAAATGGCGGACCGTTCTATAAAACGCCCTTTGGGAGTTTTGGAGGATGTTCCCGTTAAGGTTGGTAAGTTTTTCATTCCGGTTGATTTTATTGTTCTTGACATGGCCGAAGATGCCCAAATCCCAATCATTTTGGGAAGACCATTTTTACACACCGCGGGTGCATTGATTGATGTCAAGAACGGTAAAATTACATTGGAAGTGGGTGACGATAAGGTCACATATAATTTGAATAGTGCCATGAAGAGTCCTATGATAGAAGAGTCTTGTTATTCTATTGACATTTTGGATGTTGTTGACATTGTTATAGAAGACTCTACACCTCGATCTTTGTCTAAAGATCCCTTGAGGCACTCTTGCTTTTAGAATCATTTGCAGGTGATGATGAGATTGGAAATGAGGAGATTGATGCTTTGGAGCAAGAATTGGATGGAGAGGAGCTATCATTGGAGGAGAGCTCACACTTTATAGGCTTGGTTGCTACACCGCAAGATGTTGAGGTACAAAAACCCGAGCTTAAGCCCCTTCCTTCCAATTTGAGGTATGCTTTTCTTGATAATGAGGGGATGTGTCCGGTAATCGTTAGTGCTAAATTAGATGAGAGTCAATTGGCTAAATTGCTTCATGTCTTGAGGTCCCACAAGAAAGCCATTGGCTATAAACTTGACGATTTAAAAGGCATAAGTCCCGAATTTTGCATGCACCGAATCAATCTTGAGGAATATCATAAACCATGTGTCCAAGGTCAAAGACGACTAAATCCTAACATGCAAGAAGTGGTCAAAAAGGAAGTGCTTAAATTGTTAGATGCGGGAATTATCTATGCGATTTCCGATTCTAAATGGGTGAGTCCGGTCCAAGTGGTTCCTAAGAAAGGAGGAACCACCGTAGTCAAAAATGATAAAAATGAGTTAATTCCAACTAGAATTGTGACGGGTTGGAGAATGTGCATTGACTATAGGAGGCTAAATCTAGCCACCAAGAAAGACCACTACCCATTACCTTTTATTGACCAAATGTTGGAAAGGTTGGCATGTCACAAATACTTTTGCTACCTAGATGGCTATTCCGGGTTCTTTCAAATACCCATTCACCTGGATGACCAAGAGAAGACCACGTTTACATGTCCCTATGGTACATTTGCCTACCGTAGAATGCCTTTTGGTCTTTGTAATGCCCCTGCCACCTTCCAACGTTGCATGATAAGCATCTTTTCCGACTACATTGAGTCTATCATGGAGGTGTTTATGGATGACTTTAGTGTTTATGGTTCTTCTTTTGATGCTTGTTTGACTAACTTGTCCAAAGTTTTGAAGCGTTGTGAAGAAGTTGATTTGGTGTTGAATTGAGAAAAGTGCCACTTCATGGTGAATGAAGGAGTGGTGCTTGGTCATATTGTTTTGGAGAGAGGAATTGAAGTGGACCGTGCTAAGGTCCAAGTTATTGAGCAACTACCCCCACCGGTAAATGTGAAGAGTGTAAGGAGTTTCCTAGGCCATGCGGGTTTCTACCGCCGTTTTATCAAAGATTTTTCTAAGATTGCCAAACCCCTTACGGAGCTTCTTTTAAAAGATGCTCCCTTTGTGTTTACTAACGATTGTCTTGAGTCTTTTAATAGGATCAAGAAGGCTTTGATTTCCGCACCTATCATCCAATCACCGGATTGGAACTTGCCATTCGAGCTCATGTGTGATGCAAGTGACTATGCGGTAGGTGCCGTGCTAGGACAAAGAAAGGACAAGGTTCTCCATGCTATATACTACGCTAGCAAAACCTTGGATGCGGCTCAAATCAATTATGCCACCACGGAGAAAGAGCTACTTGCCATTGTCTATGCTTTAGACAAATTCCGCTCTTACTTGATTGGTTCCAAAGTCATTGTTCATACTGATCATGCCGCATTGAAGCATCTCCTAGCCAAACAAGAAGCTAAGCCAAGGTTGATAAGATGGATCTTGCTTTTGCAAGAATTTGATCTTGAGATTAAAGACAAGAAGGGGGCCGAAAATGTTGTTGCCGATCACTTATCCCGTTTGAAGTTCAAAGATGGAGGTATTGAATTACCTATTGATGATTCCTTCGCCGACGATGTTCTAATGATGTTGGAAGCCAATACTCCTTGGTATGCCGACATAGCCAACTACCTAGTTGGAAGAGAATTGCCACCCAACCTTTCATATCAACAAAGGAAGAAGTTCTTACATGATGCCAAGTTCTTCCTATGGGATGATCCGCACTTGTTCAAACATTGCTCCGATGGGCTATTCCGGAGATGTGTCCCACAATGGGATGTGAAAGGGGTGCTATAAGGATGCCATTCTTCTCCTTATGGTGGTCATCATGGACCATCCAAGACCGTTGCAAAGGTGTTGCAATCCGGCTTCTATTGGCCAACCATGTTCCAAGATGCCAAAAATTTCGTGATGGCTTGTGATGCTTGCCAAAGGACGGGTTCCATATCAAGAAGACATGAGATGCCTTTCAATGGAATTTTGGAAGTAGAGGTGTTCGATGTTTGGGGCATAGATTATCAAGGACCGTTTCCTTCCTCAAAAGGGAATCAGTATATTTTGGTTGCCGTTGATTATGTCTCTAAATGGGTAGAGGCAATTGCTACTCCTACCAATGATGCTCGCAACGTGATTAAATTGTTCAAGAAGATCATATTCCCGAGGTTCGGTGTTCCAAGAGCAATCATTAGTGATCGTGGTACTCATTTCGGTGAGAAACAACTTGATGCTTTGTTGGAAAAATATGGAGTCTACCATAGAAGAGGCTTGGCTTATCATCCACAAACTAGTGGCCAAGTAGAGGTTTCCAACCGTGAGATCAAGTCCATACTTGAGAAAGTTGTTGCCAAATCACGAAAGGATTGGAGTATGAAGCTCGATGATACCTTATGGGCCTACCGCACCGCGTTTAAGACACCTATTGGTACCTCACCATATAGGTTGGTCTATGGAAAGGCGTGCCATCTTCCCGTTGAGATGGAACAAAAGGCTTTTTGGGCAATTAAGGAGCTTAACATGGACCCGAAATTGAGTGGAGAGAAGCGGTTGTTGCAACTCAATGAGCTCGATGAATTCCGTTTGCAAGCTTATGAGAGCTCCCGTCTCTACAAGGAGAGAACAAAGAGATGGCATGATAAGAAGATCTTGAACAAGGAATTTCAAATTGGTGATAAGGTCTTGCTATTCAATTCCCGATACAAACTATTTCCGGGAAAGTTACGATCACGGTGGTCCGGTCCATATACCGTCACAAATGTCAACAAGTTCGGTTCCGTTGAAGTGATGACCACCAAGGGCGAAAAATTCAAGGCAAACGATCATCGTTTGAAGCTCTACCATGAGAATGTGATCGTTCGTGTGATAGAGGAAATGACCGTTCAACCTCTACCAAAGAAAGCTTAAACCGATTCAAGCTTTTTCGTCGTGCGAGACGTTAAACCAGCGCTTCTTGGGAGGCAACCCAAGCTTTTTATTGCTTTTATTCATTTTTGTTTTTGATTTTCTGCAATTTAATTGTTTTTCGTAGATTAGTAATAAAATATTCAACTTAATGATTTTTCTTTTGTGATTTTTAGGTGAAAATGAAGAAAGGAGAAAATGGAGTGCATTTGACACGCAACCCCATGCAAAAACCCGGTTCTGGGACGTGGTTTTCGAAAAAAAGAAAAACAAGACACCCCCTTACACGAGGAAGTCAAAAAGCGGGTAAGTGGTCAACCCCGATCGGGGCCGCCTAACCCCGATCGGGGTCGTGGTACTGTAGCTCTTTTATGGTATTTGCGGGTAAGTAAAAAAAAAAAAAGCAAGATTCTATCATAACAAAGCAAACCCGACGGTACTACTCCTTCCCATTCTCCATCTTTTTCTTCACTTTTCTACCTCAAATCACAAGGAAACTTCATTTTCTTCATTGATTTGCAAGCTTTGTTCAACCATTAACATCAACTTAGTAAGATCTCTTCTCTTTTCTCTTTAAATTCATCTATTGCAATCAATTAATTGGATTATGCAAACCCTAAATCAGTTTGGGGGAATTCGATTTTGTGCTTAATAGTGCTAGAAATTGGTTGTAGAATGATTATTCCATGTTTGTAGTGTGAATTAGTTCACTAATTCATACTATTATGCCTATTAGGATGGATTTTGGTTTGCCTTAAGATGACTTTTGTCTTAAAATTTCAGCAATATGGCACCAAGAAAAGCTCCTTCACAAGGTGCTTCTAAGAGAAGGAGAGGTGAGGCGGAGGCTTCAAATGCAGCAGCGGATGTCCAAATGGAGGATGTTCCACAATGGCATGACCCGGAATATCCAAATGTGATCTTCAACTCACTAGCTCAATACAACAATTGGGTTGTTTTGAAAAGCAAAGGTATGGAACCAACGAAATTCATTAACCAAGCATCTTTAAACAACATCGGAATAGAGAAAAATGTTAAAGCTTTGTTTAAAAATCTTGGCATGAAATCTTGTTATACCATGAATTATAAGACCTTCCCCAAACTCACCCTTGAGTTTTTGAGCTCTTTTGAGTTCCATAGGTCTAAGAGACCCGGTTTCATTCTCTTTGTTACCTTTCGTTTATTTAATGAAGATCATAAGATGGACTTAGCGGATTTCGCCGCTATCTTTGATTTGCCTCATAAGTTGCCAACCGAGTCACCCGATGATTACAACCCCATTTTAACTTGGGAAGCCATTTCTCACTTGCCTTTTCCGGGTTTTGATCATACACCACATCAATTTATTCATTATCCCGACATAAGGATTTGGCAAAGGTTTATGGGATGGACCTTTTTTGGTAGAAATGAACCTCACTCGGTGAGGAAGATTGAGTTAGAAATCTTGGGTGCTTTCTTAAATGTTAATGGTGATGAGAAGTGGGGAACCAATATCCCCTACCACTTTGCGGTCCACTTGACCAAACAAACTAATCCCAAGAATAGTTGCATTGTCTTAGGTGGTTTGGTCACAAAAATTGCTCACCATTTGTGTAGGTTCAACCAAGAGACTACCGGTTTGAGACCATTGCTTGAGTCTAGGTCTAGGGGAGTTGGTCTTGATTATGAATACTTTCTTTCTTGTAATTGGTTTAAAGATGCTCATCCCAACATGATTTGGAAGATAGGTAGACAAGACTCCATTCGTCTACCCGAGGAAAAGAAAGAAATAAAGGCTTTGGTTCATACTAGGCCTCGTAGTGGAAGTGACCCCTTTGTTAGACCGACCTACCATTTAGCCCTTAGAGGTGAGTCAACTACCACCGTTGAGAGACGTGTGGGAGGTTCTAAGCACGTCATTCCACCTCTAGCATTGAGTCACCATCTAGCATAGAAATGATGAACATGATGCGCGAAATGAACTTAGGTGTTAATCAAATTCGTGATGACCAACGACTTGCATTACATCCTATTTATGATCATTTTGCTAGACAAGGAGTTATCCGACCCGAGGGGCCACACCCTTCATTTTATACTTATCCTCCGGGTGGATTTCCTCCTCCATCTCCTATTCCCCCTTCCCCTCCTCACAATGATGCAGGTACATTTGCTCAATATGAACCCGGCCCGGATTTTTGTGGTTCGGATTATGGGGTTGAGGCATGCTATGGAGGATATGGAGGCTATGGTGGCTATGGTGGGATTAGTAGTTATGGTGAAGGTCTTGGTAGTGGCCAAGATATTGGTGAGTATGTCACTCCTCTTCAAGGGGATGACTCAAGTGGAAGTGGCCAACAAGGAGAATCAAGTGGTAGTGGAAAGAAGAAGAAGAAAGGGAGGAAGGGGTTCAATTTTTGGCCCTTTTCTTAGTTGATCAATGAAGAAGTCCCCCGAATTCATGCTAGCTTGGGGGGGGGGCTAGCAAGTTGAGTAAGTTTTTAATTACTTTGCATATTAGTTTAGATCTTGCAACCCATTAGACATAACCTCTAGTCCTTGCTTTGTGCTTTGAGCCATTTTTATGGTTTGCTTGGGTGATTTGGATAGTTGGCACATTGAGGACAATGTGATGTCTAGCTTGGGGGGGGGGGGGATTGCATTTGCATATAGTGTAGTTTGCATGTAGTGTAGGAAATTTGAAAATTTTTGAGAGAAATTTTTGCTTTGTGCTTGCTTGTTGCCTACTTTCCTCTTTGCTTATCCTAACAATAGCTTGTTGCTAATGATTTATTCTTTAATGATGGGATATTAGCTACATGGGGATGTCTTGACATAGTAGGTGGGAGATGGAGAATGAACCGAATAGGCTTGATCTTGACTTATGGCAAGCTACAAAATGGTAAGGTAGAACCTCCTTCAAGGCCATTTCATCTTTATTTGGTCTCACTTAGGTGAGTGTAGGTGTCTCCTTATAATGTGTGTTACATCAAAACGCACAAGTATGGTCTTCATGTCATTTCCTGGTAAGCATGCATTCATTTGTTTTAGCATTTTGGAGCCATTCACATGATATTTTAGCCTTTTTTACCCCTTCACAAAATTTATCCTTAGCTACATCATTGAAATTGCCCACCCTTGTTGAGCTAGTAGCTTAGTTGGATAGTGTTTGGGTGCTCATTGGGATATATTTGGTTGTTTGAAGTCATGTGAGCTTGGTCTTAATGCTCAAAAAAAAAAAGAAAAAAAAAAAAGAGAAATGAGAAAAAATTGGAAAATTGGAAAATGAAAGAAAATGAAAAAAAGAAAAAAAGAAAAAAAAAGCAAATGAATGAGGAAAAAAGCATGGAAAAAAGAAGTATGCATTGAAAAAGAAAAGAAAAGAAAGAGAAGAAGAAGAAAAGATGTGAGAAATTCTCAAGCTTTATTCATTATATTTTGGAGAAATTTCTTATGGTTTGAATTGAAAATTTGGGTTAGAATTGGGATTTGAGCATCCTTGCATTTTGGTAGTTGCTAGCTTGACTTAGCTCCACATTACCATAACTCTTTTGTTCCCCCTTCTTACCCATGTTTATTTACCTTCTTCCTACCCATTTGGCTTCTTTATCATGCTTACATTTGATTGTCTTTGCTTGCTAGTTTTGACATGTTTACCATATTAGATTGCGGGCACATTGTTATATGTTGAGGATAGTTGAGTGTTCATTCACAAAAAAAATTATCCTTTCACATATAAAAGAGTTTGAGTGTCCCGTGAGAGTCCATAAGTCGAAAGATCATGCAAGAGCTTAAAGGTTCATTCAAAGTTTTCTATGCTACGCCGTCGTGTAAATCTCATCCATGTCTTGCTTTATCCTTTGCCCATGTTGTTTCGGGTTTTTAAATCATTATGCTTAGCTTGTTTAGGATATAGCAATTGATGGGATTTGATTTCTTGCTTGAGGACAAGCAAGGGTTTAGCTTGGGGGAGTTTGATATGTTCATTTTATATATGCTTTTACCCCTCATTTTAGCTCGGTTTTTATTGATTATCATACTTTAATTAGTATATTTTTGAGCTAATTTTGTGTTCTAGGTGTATTGTTGTGTTTGTTACGGTTTTGTAGGAATCTAAGCATTTAGAGGCTTTTTCCTATGATTTTGTACACCAAGTTCACTAAGCTAAACAAGGCTAAATATTGGACTAAGTATGTGAAGATTACTTGGGTTTTGCATGAAGATTAGTGGATTGAAGTAAGGAATTGCAAATGAAGCCAAATGCAAAGTCAAGCCCAAAATGAAGGTCCATATCAAGGTTGCAAGCATTGGATGCCAATAGAGCTTAGGATGCTAGGAATTTAGAACATTAACCGGGTGATTAATCGCACATTTAATCACCAAACATTGGATACCTTAGCAATTAAGAGGAGAGTTAAGGCAAAATACCGAGGATCATATGACCCCGATCGGGGCCGCCCAACCTCAATCGGGGTTGCATGCTCGTAGGTCCTTACGTTTTTCTCCTCCTCTCCTATAAATAGGAGAGGTATTCCTAGGTTTTAAGCATCCCATTTTTACGTCCAAGTTTACTACATTAAGCCTCAAGCATTATAAGTTTTCTCTCATTAGTTTTCATTTCAAGTTTAAGTTGTTTAAGCATTCCTTAGTTAATCATTCAACACTTTGTATTTCAAGAGATTCTCAAGCATTTGTTATTCAATCTTTTGGTTCTAGTTATTTGTTCTTCCATACAAGTCTTCCTTATTAAGGTATTTCTTATTACAAGTTTACAATTTACATCATTGCTTTAGTTATCACATAGTTTTTATAATTGTTACTTTAGCTTTGTTCTTTTCATATGTTATATCACCCAATTAATATAATTCATACAACCATGTCTAATATTCTCTACAATTTAGTTTGCATTTTATATCTTAATATGAGTAGCTAAATTCTCTAGTCTAAAGGCTAGGGGAGCCATGCAAAATCAAACATATAATATGATTAAATAAAGTTTATAATAATTTCGATCAATTGCTTCCATCACATGCTTGCTTTGTTACGCTTAATCTTTGATTATCGGCCGTAGTCGTAGATTAAAACTTGTTTATTCGTTCTAAAGTTGAGAGGCACGGAATTGAATTAGACTAAGCATGTATGGTAGGACGACCTAGTCATGGACGAGAGTTTTTCTAGGACCCGGTCTATGGTTGATGCTAATGCCGTAAGGTGGGTATCTTTAAACCTAAGTAATTGACAAAGATTATTAGTACCAAGTTTATCATGTTCATATGTTTACCTTTGCATGAGTGACCCGACCCCTTTAGACTATCTTTTATCATATTATTTACATTGCAATTTTCATTAATCATCAAACCAAACAAACTAAAACCAAATCGTAATCGACCTTGATAAAAATCCACCCATAGCAATTCACGACGTAATTCCCGTTTCCTTGTGTTCGACCCCTATTACTACATTAACTTGTGTCTAGGGAAATTATTTTTGCATAGGTACGCGATAAGCCTATCAGAAGGCCATACTAAAAGCTAGTCAAATCCCTTACAAAAAAAAAACCACAAAACAAAACCCACCCAACAAGCTAAGAAGATGTCGAAACAACAAGAAGTAATTGTGACCGACGAAACTGCATTCTATCGGATGACACAAACCACAATTACGAGATTGGCGTCCCCCACCGGCCGAGTAATTCAACCGGCGTACGGATGCCAATAATACCAAAACACCGCTGCCCGCCGGCCATGTCACTTTGTCATGGGACATGTGGTCGATGCAACAAACCGAAGTCGTTCCGGACCGATGGGTAATACGCGATCACCCCGTCGCAACGACGGTGACGGCAGACACCCGCAGTGACCAGGGCCCATAAAGTGACTCCGATAAACTTGACCGGAGCAATACAAGGAGCTGAGCATGCAAGGACGCCGGCGGTGCCCGTGGTGTCAGTGGCAGACCAAAGTCCTTCCCCACCTCGCGGGAGGACAGCGTCGCCGCGTCAACAACGAGGCCACCCCCGAAGAAACGAAGAAAGGAGCCCGACTCACCAGAGTCGGATAACAAGAAACCCTTCCCGCTACGGGGAGAGAAGCCGGACTAGGGATGCGAGAAGCCGATCGCCGCGTGTCATTCGGCACGTGGTCGACAAACCCCTCCATGACTACGTCCTCGGTTCCGTGCCGACCAAATCGAAGCCGCCGTCCCTATCATACAAAGGGGACAAAGGACTCCAACCGACCACGCCGAGGCTTTCGAGTCTTACATGTCGGTATGGGAGCACTGATGAGATATGGTGCCGAGTCTTCCCAACAACCCCGCACGGGATGGCCCGTAGTTGGTACAAAGGGCTACCTAATGGCTCGGTGTCTTTGTTATGCCGACCTCGGGGATAATTTCATAGCCCAAGACTCTTGCAACAAGCGAAGGGGCGTGGAGACACGGATCTCCCGACTATCCGACAGGGGAAGACGAATCCCTCCGGAGCTACGTCAAGAGGTTCGACGCTAAGGTTCAAAGAAATTCGTGAACTAAACCCCGAACTCAAGGCCTTCGCACCGATGAAAGGCTGCCAAGGGCGATTTCAAAATGAGCTCATCAAGTGCGAAGACCTCAATCTAGCCTCCGCTTGAAAGATGGCCGACCGAGCCATAAAGGTGGAGGACTACCACAAGACCTGGGTAGGCCACAGCGAAGCTGGGCAACCAGAGAGGAGGAGCCGCCGGAGAACATCGACGAAGGTCGCCGTGACAATAATCGGTCACGACCAAAAGATCTAACAGGAAACAGAACTCGGCGGGCGCCGGGGGGAGTTCGGGACCATACACCCAGAAGCGGTACCACGGTCTCACCCCCCTGGTCAAATCACCGGCCGAGGTCTTTGCCCTGAGCAAGAATGAAGGGCTGAAGTGGGCAAGGCCCCCCAAGACAAAGGCGGAGGGCGACGCAAGCCAATTTTGCGATTACCACGGCCAGCCCGGCCATAAGACCGACGACTGTCGGCATCTGAAGAACGACATCGAAGATCTGATCCGAAAGGGGGCCCTCAGCAAGTACGTAGCTGGGACCCCGGGAACGAGCTCCGACGGGGCGAACAGGAAATCAGTATTCCAGAGAATGGGAGTGATCCAGGTGGTTACCGGAGGAGACGAGAACGGAGGGTCGGCTAATGGGCACAAACGGCACCTAAATGAGCTTTACCAAGCCATCAACTTTGTGCCCACCACAGCGATCCCAGCTTCCACCGTCCCCGATATAACCATCGGAAGGAAAGACTACGAAGGAGTCGTAGCCCCGCACAGCGACCCGCTGGTGGTCCACCTGGACATATCCAACCACTTGGTTAAGAGGTGCCTAATTGATACAGGCGCCTACACAAACATCATGTTCAGGGAATGCTTCCTCAATCTCGGTCTGAAGATTGAGGACCTGAGCCCCTGTACCAACCCACTATACAGCTTCTCAGGGGCCGGCCTGGTACCCCGGGATCAATCAAGTTGCCGGTGATGTTTGGCCAGGAGGATACGGCCAAAAATGTTTGGTCTGAGTTCGTGGTCATTGATGGTTCGTCTGCCTACAATGTTCTTATAAGCCGAGTCACTTTGAGCGAGGCCGATGCTGTAATGTCCATCCGGGCCCTGACATTGATGTATGTCTCGGACCGAGGGGAGGCACAAAAGCTCGTCTCAAAGGACGAGAAAGACGAAATTGTCAATGTCCAAATATCTGCCAGAGGGTGTAACATGCAATCCCTCAAAGTGGCGAAGAAATCAGAGAAAGGGAAGAGCCCATCCTTACGACAGGAGGGTGATCCGATGAGCACCAACAATGTCAGCATGGTCGAAGGGGCCGAGACCGAGCAAGTGGAAATTGACCCAGGACGCACCGTAACTATCGGTGTCGGCCTGGAGCCAAAGCTCAGAGCCGATCTCCTAGACCTGCTGAGGAAGAACAAAGACGTCTTCGCGTACTAAGCCGCCGAGATGCCAGGAGTGAGCCGAGATGTGATCGTTCACAAGCTGAACGTGCTCTCCAACGCTCGCCCTGTCAAGCAGAAGATGAGGAACTCCTCGGCCGAGAAAGATGAGGCCATCAAGGCCGAGGTAGACAAACTGTTAGAGGCAGGCTTTATCATGCCTTGTACTTACCCCGAGTGTCTGGCAAATGTTGTAATGGTGAGGAAGTCATCGGGGGGTGGAGGATGTGTGTGGATTTTACAAATCTTAATAAAGCATGTCCTAAAGATTGTTATCCCTTGCCTCGAATAGATAGTTTAATAGACGCAACGGCAGGCTACACTATGCTGAGCCTCGCCGACGCCTTCTCGTGGTACCATCGTATTCATGGTCGAAGAAGACATGCCTAAGTGCGCATTCATCACCATACACGGCACATACATGTATAAAATGATGTCGTTCGGTTTGAAAAACGCTGGCGCAACTTACACTAGGCTGGTGGACAAAGTGTTCCAAGATCAAAAAGGGCGAAACATCGAGGCTTACGTCGACGATGCTATTGTAAAAAGCAAGTCTGACAGCGAGCACTTGGCCGACTTGAGCAAAACATTTTGTTCACTAAGGAAATACAAGATGAAACTTAAGCCAATGAAATTCAACTTCAGTGTCCGGGCAGGTAAGTTCCTCGGCGTGCTTGTCAGCGCCGGGGGAATTGATGCCAATCCGAAAAAGTCCAAGCAATACCGGACCTCTGGAGCCGAGGAATCGAAAAGAGGTTATGATGCTGACCGGGAGGATGGCGGCTCTTGCCCGCTTTATTTCTCGGTCAGCCGACAAGAGCACCCCATTCTTTAAAGTGTTGAAGGGGAATAAAGACTTCAGCTAGGGGGAGGAACAGAGCACAGCTTTCAGGCAACTGAAAGCTCATCTTATAACTCTCCCGACCACCGTCCCGTGCCGATGCTTTGGGAGACGCTATATCTATACATAGCAGTTACCTCGGCCACGGTCGGCGTTATTATCGAGAAGAAGACAAACAAAGAACACCCAATCTACTTGTCACCATACATTGTTGCCCGCCGAAAGAAATTACCCACGATTGAAAAAGCGCCTTTTGCGTCGTTGCCGCAAGGAAGCTGAAACCTTACTTCGACGCACATCCCGTGACGGTCTTAACCGACCAACCATTGGAGAAAGCATTGGAAAAATTTGAACAATCCGGCAGGCTCATCAAATGGGCAGTAGAGCTATCCGGCTTCGGCATTCAATACAAGCCGAGGCCCTCGATAAAGGGACAGGCACTTGCAGACTTCCTGGCCGAGTGTACATATCAAGAAGAACCAAACCCCGGTGTATGGGAAATATACACCGACGGGTCCTCCACGGCGAACAGCTCAGGAGCCGGCATCCTTATCATCAGCCCAAACGGGGACGAGTTTGAGTACGCCTTGAAATTTACCTTCTCGGCCTCAAACAACGAATCCGAATACGAGGCGGTGATAATCGGAGTCGAGCTAGCTAGAGTCTGCGAGCGAACACATTGTGTTGAAGACAGACTCACTATTGGTTACTAACCAAATCAGAGGAGAGTATGAGGCTCGGGACGACGGGATGGTAAGATACTTGGAAAGAGTAAAAGCTGACACAGCAAAATTGAAATCTTTTCAAATCCAATGCATCCCCAGGTCTGAGAACAACCGAGCCGACGCTCTCTCAAAACTTGCCAGTTCTACCATCAAGAATGTCAGCCGAACCGTGCTGGTGGATATCAGGAATGCTAAAAGCATCACTGAGACCGTCGGCATGGTGGGCGACATCGAAGCCGAGACGACGTGGATGACTCCGATAATAAAATACAAACTAGCAAAAGAGTTACCGGAGGACCGCAGTCTCTCTCAGAAGATGAAGAGGATCGCCGCAAGGTACGTGGTGTTCGAAGGAGAACTATACAGAAGGTCTGTGATAAGACCACTTTTGAAATGTGTCGGCCCAGCCGACGCAGAGCTCATACTGACAGAGATTCACGAAGGCATCTGTGGACATCACATGGGGGCAAGAACGCTAGCCCACAAAGCTCTCCGAGCCGGCTACTTCTGGCCTACCATGATTGAAGATTCCAGAACTAAGACTAAGAAGTGCAAGAATTGTCAGATGCATGCTCCGGTGATACATGCACCTTCCCGAGACTTGCAGCCAGTACTTAGCCCCCTACCATTTGCACAGTGGGGGATGGATTTATTAGGGCCATTTCCGACGGCCTCCGGAGGAAGGAAGTACCTGATCGTCGCCGTTGATTACTTCACCAAATGGGTCGAAACTGTCGCAGTACCTGCCAAAACCACGGCGGCCGTAAGGAAGGTGATTTGGGAGAACGTCATAACTCGTTTTGGGTTACCCTAAGTCATGGTATTTGACCACGGCCGAGAGTTTTGGAGTGACACGGTGATGAACTGGCTAGAAGAACTCGGTATCAAGTTTGCATACTCCTCCGTCTGCCACCCTCAGAGCAACGGGCAGGCGGAGGCAGCTAATAAAATAATCCTAAACGGGCTAAAGAAGAAGGTTGAAGATCTAAAGGGAAGGTGGGCTGATGAACTACCCGGCGTCCTTTGGTCCCTTAGAACCACGGAGAAAGAAGCAACGGGATACAGTCCATTCCACCTTGTCTATGGGTCTGAAGCCGTCCTACCAATTGAAGCAGCGGTGCCGACATTCAGAACGCAAACCTTTAACCCGATCGAAAATGAGGAAGGCCTGAAACCCTCCATAGACCTGGTCGAAGAAAGTCGAGACACGGCACGGCTCAACTTAGCCGTTTACCAAAACAGAATGAGAAGAGCCTACAACCGAAGGGTCCACGAAAGGGACCTAAGAGTAGGATATCTAGTCCTAAGAAAGTCGGCCGCCACCAACAAAGGAAACATCCATGGCAAAATGACGGCCAACTGGGAAGGACCCTACAAAGTGGTTGAAGAAATGAGGCCGGGTACATACCGGCTGACAGACATGGAGGGAGTGCCTCTAATGAGCCACTGGAACACCGACAATCTTAGAAAATACTTCGTATAGCGGCGGAGGTGTCCGAGACCGTTGTGGGCACCCCAACGCTTGATTATATCTAAGGAAGAATGTTCCAAGTTTTCTATCAAAATGAAGTGTCCCTCCCATAGTCATACCAAGATATTTACAACAAAGCAAATCAAACGTAAACTCGATCACCTCGGCCAAAGCCGGGGGTGACGAGGGAAACGCGACTTGCCCCACAGCAGTTGATCCAACATGCTTAGGAACGTATAAGTACGGTTGAGAAGCGCAAATCGAACGCCTCGGCATGGCCGAGAGCGAAAGAGGAAGCGATCAACACGTCTGATCTGACGAACGCTGTCAAGCGCCAGAACCCCGATTGCCTCGGCCAGACCGAGAGTGACGGGGACACAACGACCGATACGCTAACATGTTCACAGCGGCGGTTGGGAAACGCAAATCTGACCGCCTCGGGCGGTGGAGGAAGCGACCGACACGCCAACATGTTTAAAAACGTTAAGTACAGTTGAGATACGCATTCTAACCGCTCGCCAAGCCGGGCGTAAACGGGAAAAAGCGCTCAATTAATAACGAAAGAAGACAACTCGGACAAAAATGAGAAAAAGACCTCGGCCAAGCCGCAGGCAAAATAAACAAACTCTTATTAAAAATGTTTACACAATAATACAAGAAAGAAGTCGACGTAGTCCCCATAGGGATAGCCTAAACACTACCTACCAAAGTTTACAAAAAAGAAAAAACAAAGAAAAGGGTACAGACATAAAGACATGAAGTGCCAAAAGATGGCGGGGAGGAAAGGCTCAATAGTTGGCCCCGAACAGCCTAAAGCTATCCGAGATGCCGGTAAATCTGGTGACGACCGCCCGTCTCCCTATGCTCTCTTTGCTGCCACCGGCGACATCAAGAAGATCGTCTTGATGGCGACCTGATCCGACTTGGCGCCTTCACCAAATTCACGCTTTGCCCTCTCAGCCTCCTCCCCGGCCGCCTTCACCTTTTCAAAGATGGGCCGCCTTCTCCGCCTCCTCCTCGGTGGCCCTCTTCGCCTCTATCTCCTCCGCCAGCTTAGCCTCCGCAGCAGCCACCTTATCATCAAACAACTGATCAAATTTTTGCCACGGGAAAGAGCCGTCAGGAAAGAGCTCTCTGATTACATCCCTGGCAGCTTCTTCGGCCTGGTCCCTGATTGGGCGCACATGTTAGGGATGACATCAGTTTGAGTGTCTCAATGTCCTCCTCCCTCCGGGCGAGGATAGCCTTTGTATTCCCCGTGTGATTTCGATTGAGCCAAATACGTAGACTTCCATTCTTCCCTCTTCTTAACGGCAAAATCAAAAGCAGGCTGAAGCTTGTCCAGCTCCTCCCGCAGCTTAGCAGCGTCAGCCTCCGCAGCCTCAACCTTGGCCCTCTCGGCTAGGACCGCCTTTTCAGCATCCTCCCTGAGCTTTCGCTCATCGAGGAAATCCTTTTCGGCGGCCTGGAAGTTGTTCTTCGCCTTCTCGGCCTCTTGCCTAAGCCGTTCAAGCGCAGAAGCCGCCTCAGCCATGACCTTCTCTTGCTCCATAATGTGAGCACCGCCACGCCACCCACTTCGCCAAAGATCTTCCTAATCTGGGCGGGGAAGGCTTAGGGGGAGGAGGAGACGACGGCGGCATTCTTATCACCCGTCTGCACATGCCTCTTCTCTAATAGCCATTCGAGGGACCGGTAGACGGCGGCGGCGGTGATCTACAAAAATTCGGACAAAGCATCCATGTCAACATTTACCGACATACCGTAGAGCCTATCACCAGAACGCCTAATGAACCGGCTAACTGAGCCACAGGTTAGATCTGTACCAGGCTTGGCCTTCTTGGCTGGAGGACCCATTTCTTTGCCGGCCTCGGTAGCAGTAGCAGCGGCAGCAGACGCTGTCTCTTTTCTCTTACGTAAGAGAGGAGATTCCTCTGCCACGGTGACCTCCTCATCGGTAATATCGACGACCACCACCTTCTCCTTTTGGACTGCAATGATTGAAGGTTGAACTGAAGTTGACGCCGTCGCCGCCGAAGACGTTGCTTTTCGCTTTCGGCGCGGCACGTTACCGGCGATCTTCCTCTGAGCCGCCCCCGCATCCAAAACCTTCAACTGCTGATCCATAAGGTCGTTTGGGGCCGGTCTGCGATCACGTGTCTCGGCCTTAGGATGCAACTCGACAACTTTCCCGTCCTTGTCAAGTCCTAACCTCTTGAGGGTCTCGTGACGATTCCGGCCAAAGCGGTCTGCAAAGGAAACGAAGCAAGAGTTAAGTAAAAGAAATAAATCAAAGTTCAAAAACAGAAACATTAAAAGCAGAGATGGGCCTCACACCGACCCCACTCACCCTGTTCGAGGGCCGGTATGAGGCCGACGTGGCAGAGCAGCTCATCCTGAAGAATGATCTGCGTCGGGGCATCCATCCCTTCGGCGTCCCATCCTTCTCAGCCTCAAATAGCTTCATTGCCCGCCTTTCGTCCTCATTGAGATGGACCCTAAAGGCGTCCATCTTAAGCTTACTCCGGGAGACATATTTCTCACGCTCCCCCCGACTCTCACACCGCAAATTGACGCGGCTTTGGAAGGACCGGGGCAGTGGATAATCCCCTGGAACCTCAACGTATACCCACCGCGCCTTCCAGTCCTTGCAGGAAGTAAGCTTAGAAACGGTGATATAGCCCGGCTCGGTCTGTATGCTATACCACCCCTTGCCACCTTGGACATTCAGTCGAAGGTGATGAAGCCGGCGGAAGAGGTTCACCGTTGGGGCCTCCTTCTTAAAGAGACAGAGCCACACGAAGCCAACTATAGTCCTAATGGCCAACGGATGCAGTTGAGCCACGGCGACATTCATGGCTTTAATGATGGCCATAACGTATGCATTCAGAGGAAACCGGAGCCCATACTCCAGGTGTCTGATGTATACGCCGATACAACCCGGGGGAGGGCAACAGACGGCCTGACCCTCTTTAGGAATAACAATCCTATACTCCCTGCCGAAGGAGAAATGATGTTCGAAAAATTCGAACCGAACAACTCGGCGAACTTGTTGGTCCAAGCACGATCGGGCCGATCTTACAGGCGTCGCCGTGATCCAAGAGATGCGGCCTCTCCTCATCGGAATGAGTCCTTTTCTCATCATCACCATCATCATCAACATCATCACCGTCATCATCACCATCATCATCATCCTCGAAACTCTCCAGAAATTTGGGATCAACCTCAGGAGAAGGAGACCTAGGGCCCCCGGACCTTATCGAAATGGCGGCCAGTGCCTCCTCTTCATCAGGGCGCGACGGGAACCCCCTGCGCAGATTACTAGGTCCGATCGCAGAAGACATGACAACGAATATTTAACAAGAAAAAGGTTGAAGAATTTGTTTGATTACCTTAGAAGGAAATGTTACACCGAGTAACGCCTCGAGAAATTAGAAAGAGATAGGAACTCTGCGAAAGAAAAACCAAACGAGAGAAAATTTTTTGAGAAAATGAAATTTGGAAGGCCAAAATGAGGGGCTAACTGCCCTATTTATAGAGCAAAGCCCACTCAATCCGACCAATCAGAGCAAAGCCCATGAAGCGTCAACCAATCAACGTCGAGCCACGTGTCAAGCATGCAGCCATGGAATGTCAATCGACAAACAGTTACTAAACTTCTTCAACACGCTCCTTGACAGAATGCCAATCGACGTATCTTTTTCAACACGATCCTTGGTATCTACTTGCCAAACGGCCCGCTGTTCAACCAAACTTGGCAGCACCGGCTGGGGGCAATCAAAAGCACACGGCACTCACAACCTCGGTCCCGGCAAGCACCATTTTCTTTTCCACATTTGATGCCCTTTACACATCCATGTGGAGGGGGGATACGGTACGGCCAGAGCAGAACCAAGCCGAGGAGGAAGAAGCCGGGGAAGAAATTTCAACTTGCGCAGAATACGCTCAACACTCATCGAAGGTCCATACCACGGCATAGACTACGCTAGGGGCAAATTGATGGGGCATATTCTGCACCCGCTGACCGAGTCAACATATTGAGCAAGGTCAAAGATATCCACATCAAGTCAACACCTTGGACAGCCTAACCGACGCATCCTGTCGGCCTGTCACGGGGGTCTCGGCTAGGCAACTAGCCAGCCGGGATACACATCCGCGTACTCACATCCAAGACCCCTCGGCATGGAGTCAACAGGGCCCGCCTGCCTGCCATGGGTCCCTCGGCCGAGGGTAGAACAGTCTTTCCACCTGCTAGCCACTTGGCCACTTGGCCACTACGTGACAAAAGGTGAAAGTCTATAAATAGTCCTCAACCCTCATTGAGGAAAGGATCCGAAAATAATCAATTAAACATACTAATCTGGTATAAACTCCCTTATCTCTCTACAATATACTTTGTGCCAAGTAACACACAACTTAATCCCTTTTAAGTTTACTGACTTGAGCGTCGGAGTGAGTTCGCTCGGTACCAAGCCGAGCCCTCAGTTTGTTCATTGTTTCAGGAGAGGCCGAAAGGAAGAGTCAAGCAAAGTCATCATTCCACAAGCTTACGTGGTAACAAATCTGCTCTGGAATTACACCCGGAACAGTTTATTTAATTTCCCAATAGATATAAATAATATCAATGTATGCGTTTTCTACAAATGGTATTTGCTAATTATATTTATATAATATAAAAACATGATGGATGATTGTGTATGAAGTGTACGTGATTCCCTATATGAGAAATATACCGAGTGTGCATAACTATAATTGCTAATATGAGGGGAATGTTTTATTTATTTCATTTAAATGTTGTTTTTGTATAATTTTGTTGATTTATCGATGCTCCTTCTATTCTACTTTTTGTAGTTGAGTTGTCAATAATATAAGCATATGAATATATAATAATATGTAGACGAATTTAACTTAGTTGTACACCGAGATATGTTAATTTCTTTGTGTTTCACATATATTTTCAATTGATTAAGTGATATCAATGATACAAAACTACAAACTATGGTCATTAAAGTTATTTTTGTTTTCCAAAAAATAGTAGAGCAAATTCATCACTTCATTAAGTCACCATACCTTAAATATATGAATATACATGTGCATGTGACTAGTAACATATATTAGTTATTTAAAAAATGTGTTGAAGAAACTAATAGGTGACACCACATATACCAGTACAACGACAATAACCCTCACCACAGCGGCCAAAACATCTTCTTGCGGGGTTACAAAACCTAATCGAATAATCAGTACAATCACTATTTTGTTGGCACGGTTTAATGGTTATTATCTGGTTCTTACTAATAGTATCCTTTCCTCCAACATCATCATTCAACGAACTCGAATCCACTTCACTGAAGAAAATTGATAAGCCTGCAATAATACGATTAATTTTTAGAAATACATATTTGTATAACAAGTTAAAAAAATTTATTATAAACTTAAATTAACGAATAATTTTATACAAAGTAAATCTTAGGTAGGCCTATTTATTTTTCCCATAAGCAAATCGAGAATATGACGACTTTGTCTGACATAAACTTGATTCCACTGCTATAAATTAAGATGACAAAATATGTTTGAATTATTTAAAAGAAAAATGAAAAAAAACTTAGCCAACTGAATAACGAATATAAAAATCTCGATCTAATTTTTAGAAACCATGTGTTAGTTATATAAAAGAAAAAGTGTTGTCAAAATTAATCAGAAAATTTTGACACTGAATATTCTGGTTATAATTAATAATCTTTTTACAAATAATAATGACAAGGTAAGTTACAAAGAAGTAGAAAGACTAAGAGAAATGAGTAAGATGTTTTATGCATTGCATATTTGAAAATGCTAATAAAGATAATGCATAAATATGAATAGAAAAATAACAAACTTGATGTAACTATTAGAACAAGGAACAAGATTGTCTTCAAAGAACTTAGAAACTCCATTTTCTAATGTACTATCTTCTGATTTTGTTATTATAATTTGATCTTATTGAAGTGAGTTGTGATGTACACAAGTGTGATATTTATATAGCATGCATAACCCCATGTATGTTAACCAAATCTATTTATTCACCTTTCTTGTTTGCTTGGAAACAAAAAATTGCATACCAATTTGACCAAAGATTGATACATTTATAACAATCAACTAAAGTGATATTTTATTGATTTCTGACAAATATGAGTAACTTTAGTACCATGAAGATAATATTACCTCAAATAAAAGATTCATATGTTATTTTTTTATTCATAACGCTAGGATTGTTACATTAATTTTGATGGTGAGCGAGTCGTTGTTCACTCCATCAAACACATTTATATTTCTCAACAATCAACTAGTTAGTGGTTAAGTCGAGGTCGATCCACGGATCGTGTGCTTTGGGTTCTAAGTCTATCTATCTCAATTTATGCTAGTGTCAGAATGGATTAAGGTTGAAGTTGGTGAGTCTAAACTAATAGAAGTAATAAAGTAAAACAAACAATAAACTAAGAGATGTAAACAATTAACAAAGATACTAGGATGTCATGGGATCATCAGGGAGTCAGAGTAAGATAGCATAAATGAGTTATATGGATGCAAGCAAACTATTATTGTTGGATTTTATGTTAGTTCATGTCAAATGGTTCATAAGAAGATTTGGGTCCCGGAGCCGAGTCACTTGTGACTGTACAACACCTACAAGTCGACTTAATTCCTCTTATTGAACATCATGCATGATAAACCAAATCCTAGGGAAACTTACATCTGAGAGTCGAGTCTTTTGTGTCTGTACGACACCTACAAGTCGATTTTTGTTTTTCCTACTCAACAATATGTAAGGTCTAATAAGACTTGAGTTGGTTTATATCTTACAAGCTTTATTGAAAAGACAAGAGAAACATGCTAGGTTGTCAATCAAGCATTTTGTCAAACATGGTATGTGCATAAGATGAGGAACAATAAGCAAGCATACAAATGAACTCATTAAGCATACAAATTTCATATGAATTAAATTTAGCCCAGAAGGGGTTAGGTCCCAAAACTAGTGTCTACATATTATCATCTAGTGTACACAATAAGCAAGCCTACAAATTTCATATAAATTAAATTTTAAAAGTTAAGTTTATTTAGCCCAGAAGGGGTTAGGCCCCAAAACTAGTGTATACATATTATCATCTTTTGGGCTATATTTTCAATTGTTAATCGTTATTTGTATGCACATCTTTGATAATAATACGACCTATTTTGTAATTATAATTTTATAGAGCTATCGGTAAGAGTTGCGGCTAACCCATTTCCCATCTTAACTTAAACTTGTTATTTTTCTAACCGATCTTAATATAACATATATAAAATTCTTTTACATGTCTTCTACTCATTGAATGTAGACCATCTAGGTAAAAAAAAGAATCAGAAGCACAATTTACTTTATATATTTATATAAGTAACTTCTACCCATCATGTAAAAGACGTGGTCGCACTCGGTTTTGAAAAGTGTCAGTTATAGTGAATACAAAAAATGCTCTTTATTAGTTATTATGGCAAATACATCATTGATAATTAGGTCTTTCAAAAAAAAACAATGATAATTAGGGCATCGCGATTAATCATGTCGTCTTTAACGATCAACTATGATGCATCGGCATGGGGCATTCACATATCACTATGAAGTCATAAGACTCTAGCCATGACAATGGAAATATATTTGCCTTTTATAACTCTTTACAAAATACTATTTCATTAAAACCTCATTTTCCAATGTTGTCGTTTCTTGTGACATTATTTAAGTTTCTATGCACAATATTCATCACATTCATCTAAATTCATTTCAATTTGATGAAACTTTTTGGATAATGTGTTTCAAAAGAACATTCTTAAGCTCTAACTATGTTTCTTAATAATAATGCTTGTGACGTTTGACCAATGGTTTATTTAATTTCCCAATAGATATAAATAATATCAATGTATGCGTTTTCTACAAATAGTATTTGCTAATTATATTTATATAATATAAAAACATGATGGATGATTGTGTATGAAGTGTACGTGATTCCCTATATGAGAAATATACCGAGTGTGCATAACTATAATTGCTAATATGAGGGGAATGTTTTATTTATTTCATTTGAATGTTGTTTTTGTATAATTTTGTTGATTTATCGATGCTCCTTCTATTCTACTTTTTGTAGTTGAGTTGTCAATAATATAAGCATATGAATATATAATAATATGTAGGCGAATTTAACTTAGTTGTACACCGAGATATGTTAATTTCTTTGTGTTTCACATATATTTTCAATTGATTAAGTGATATCAATGATACAAAACTACAAACTATGGTCATTAAAGTTATTTTTGTTTTCCAAAAAATAGTAGAGCAAATTCATCACTTCATTAAGTCACCATACCTTAAATATATGAATATACATGTGCATGTGACTAGTAACATATATTAGTTATTTAAAAAATGTGTTGAAGAAACTAATAGGTGACACCACATATACCAGTACAACGACAATAACCCTCACCACAAATGCCAAAACATCTTCTTGCGGGGTTACAAAACCTAATCGAATAATCAACAAATCACTATTTTGTTGGCACGGTTTAATGGTTATTATCTGGTTCTTACTAATAGTATCCTTTCCTCCAACATCATCATTCAACGAACTCGAATCCACTTCACTGAAGAAAATTGATAAGCCTGCAATAATACGATTAATTTTTAGAAATACATATTTGTATAACAAGTTAAAAAAATTTATTATAAACTTAAATTAACGAATAATTTTATACAAAGTAAATCTTAGGTAGGCCTATTTATTTTTCCCATAAGCAAATCGAGAATATGACGACTTTGTCTGACATAAACTTGATTCCACTGCTATAAATTAAGATGACAAAATATGTTTGAATTATTTAAAAGAAAAATGAAAAAAAACTTAGCCAACTGAATAACGAATATAAAAATCTCGATCTAATTTTTAGAAACCATGTGTTAGTTATATAAAAGAAAAAGTGTTGTCAAAATTAATCAGAAAATTTTGACACTGAATATTCTGGTTATAATTAATAATCTTTTTACAAATAATAATGACAAGGTAAGTTACAGCAAGTAGAAAGACTAAGAGAAATGAGTAAGATGTTTTATGCATTGCATATTTGAAAATGCTAATAAAGATAATGCATAAATATGAATAGAAAAATAACAAACTTGATGTAACTATTAGAACAAGGAACAAGATTGTCTTCAAAGAACTTAGAAACTCCATTTTCTAATGTACTATCTTCTGATTTTGTTATTATAATTTGATCTTATTGAAGTGAGTTGTGATGTACACAAGTGTGATATTTATATAGCATGCATAACCCCATGTATGTTAACCAAATATATTTATTCACCTTTCTTGTTTGCTTGGAAACAAAAAATTGCATACCAATTTGACCAGTATTGATACATTTATAACAATCAACTAAAGTGATATTTTATTGATTTCTGACAAATATGAGTAACTTTAGTACCATGAAGATAATATTACCTCAAATAAAAGATTCATATGTTATTTTTTTATTCATAACGCTAGGATTGTTACATTAATTTTGATGGTGAGCGAGTCGTTGTTCACTCCATCAAACACATTTATATTTCTCAACAATCAACTAGTTAGTGGTTAAGTCGAGGTCGATCCACGGGACTGTGTGCTTTGGGTTCTAAGTCTATCTATCTCAATTTATGCTAGTGTCACAATGGATTTAGGTTGAAGTTGGTGAGTCTAATCTAATAGAAGTAATAAAGTAAAACAAACAATAAATTAAGAGATGTAAACAATTAACAAAGATACTAGGATGTCATGGGATCACAAGGGAGTCAGAGTAAGATAGCATAAAGGAGTTATATGGATGCAAGCAAACTATTATTGTTGGATTTTAAGTTAGTTCATGTCAAATGGTTCATAATAAGATTTGGGTCCCGGAGCCGAGTCACTTGTGACTGTACAACACCTACAAGTCGACTTAATTCCTCTTTTTGAACATCATGCATGATAAACCAAATCCTAGGGAAACTTACATTTGAGAGCCGAGTCTTTTGTGTCTGTACGACACCTATAAGTCGATTTTTTTTTTCCTACTCAACAATATGTAAGGTCTAATAAGACTTGAGTTGGTTTATATCTTACAAGATTTATTGAAAAGATAAGAGAAACATGCTAGGTTGTCAATCAAGCATTTTGTCAAACATGGTATGTGCATAAGATGAGGAACAATAAGCAAGCATACAAATGAACTCATTAAGCATACAAATTTCATATGAATTAAATTTTGCCCAGAAGAGATTAGGTCCCAAAACTAGTGTATACATATTATCATCTAGTGTATACAATAAGCAAGCCTACAAATTTCATATACATTAAATTTTAAAAGTTATGTTTATTTAGCCCAGAAGGGGTTAGGCCCCAAAACTAGTGTATACATATTATCATCTTTTGGGTTATATTTTCAATTGTTAATCGTTATTTGTATGCACATATTTGATAATAATACGACCAATTTTGTAATTATAATTTTATAGAGCTATCGGTAAGAGTTGCGGCTAACCCATTTACCATCTTAACTTAAACTTGTTATTTTTCAAACCGATCTTAATATAACATATATAAAATTCTTTTACATATTTTCTACTCATTGAATGTAGACCATCTAGGTAAGAAAAGAATCAGAAGCACAATTTACTTTATATATTTATATAAGTAACTTCTACCCATCATGTAAAAGATGTGGTCGCATTCAGTTTTGAAAAATGTCAGTTATACTGAATACAAAAAATGCTCTTTGTTAGTTATTATGGCAAATACATCATTGATAATCAGGTCTTTCAAAAGAAAAAATAAAAAACAATGATAATTAGGGCATCGCGATTAATCATGTCGTCTTGAACGATCAACACTATGATGCATCGGCATGGGGCATTCACATATCACTAAGACGTCATAAGACTCTAGCCATGACAATGGAAATATATTTCCCTTTTATAACTCTTTATAAAATACTATTTCATTAAAACCTCATTTTTCCAATGTTGCCGTTTCTTGTGACATTATTTAAGTTTCTCTGCACAATATTCATCACATTCATCTAAATTCATTTCAATTTGATGAAACTTTTTGGAGATTTAGTTTCAAAAGAACATTCTTAAGATCTAACAATCTTTCTTAATTATAATGCTTGTGACGTTTGACCCATTGTTTATTTAATTTCCCAATAGATATAAATAATATCAATGTATGCGTTTTCTACAAATGGTATTTGCTAATTATATTTATATAATATAAAAACATGATGGATGATTGTGTATAAAGTGTGATTCCCTATATGAGAAATATACCCAGTGTGCATAACTATAATTGCTAATATGAGGGGAATGTTTTATTTATTTCATTTGAATGTTGTTTTTGTATAATTTTTTTGATTTATTGATGCTCCTTCTATTCTACTTTTTGTAGTTGAGTTGTCAATAATATAAGCATATGAATATATAATAATATGTAGGCGAATTTAACTTAGTTGTACACCGAGATATGTTAATTTCTTTGTGTTTCACATATATTTTCAATTGATTAAGTGATATCAATGCTAAACTACAAACTATAGTCCCTAAAGGTATTTTTGTTTTCCAAAAAATAGTAGAGCAAATTCATCACTTCATTAAGTCACCATACCATAAATATATGAATATACATGTGCATGTGACTAGTAACATATATTAGTTATTTAAAAAATGTGTTGAAGAAACTAATAGGTGACACCACATATACCAGTACAACGACAATAACCCTCGCCACAGCGGCCAAAACATCTTCTTGCGGGATTACAAAACCTAATCGAATAATCAGTACAATCAATATTTTGTTGGCACGGTTTAATGGTTATTATCTGGTTCTTACTAATAGTATCCTTTCCTCCAACATCATCATTCAGCGAACTCGAATCCACTTCACTGAAGAAAATTGATAAGCCTGCAATAATACGATTAATTTTTAGAAATACATATTTGTATAACAAGTTAAAATTTTTTATTATTAACTGAAATTAACGAATAATTTTATACAAACTAAAACTTAGGTAAGCCAATTTATTTTTCCCATAAGCAAATCGAGAATATGACGACTTTGTCTGACATAAACTTGATTCCACTGCTATAAATTAAGATGACAAAATATGTTTGAATTATTTAAAAGAAAAATGAAAAAAAACTTAGCCAACTGAATAACGAATATAAAAATCTCGATCTAATTTTTAGAAACCATGTGTTAGTTATATAAAAGAAAAAGTGTTGTCAAAATTAATCAGAAAATTTTGACACTGAATATTCTGGTTATAATTAATAATCTTTTTACAAATAATAATGACAAGGTAAGTTACAGCAAGTAGAAAGACTAAGAGAAATGAGTAAGATGTTTTATGCATTGCATATTTGAAAATGCTAATAAAGATAATGCATAAATATGAATAGAAAAATAACAAACTTGATGTAACTATTAGAACAAGGAACAAGATTGTCTTCAAAGAACTTAGAAACTCCATTTTCTAATGTACTATCTTCTGATTTTGTTATTATAATTTGATCTTATTGAAGTGAGTTGTGATGTACACAAGTGTGATATTTATATAGCATGCATAACCCCATGTATGTTAACCAAATCTATTTATTCACCTTTCTTGTTTGCTTGGAAACAAAAAATTGCATACCAATTTGACCAGTATTGATACATTTATAACAATCAACTAAAGTGATATTTTATTGATTTCTGACAAATATGAGTAACTTTAGTACCATGAAGATAATATTACCTCAAATAAAAGATTCATATGTTATTTTTTTATTCATAACGCTAGGATTGTTACATTAATTTTGATGGTGAGCGAGTCGTTGTTCACTCCATCAAACACATTTATATTTCTCAACAATCAACTAGTTAGTGGTTAAGTCGAGGTCGATCCACGGGACTGTGTGCTTTGGGTTCTAAGTCTATCTATCTCAATTTATGCTAGTGTCAGAATGGATTAAGGTTGAAGTTGGTGAGTCTAAACTAATAGAAGTAATAAAGTAAAACAAACAATAAATTAAGAGATGTAAACAATTAACAAAGATACTAGGATGTCATGGGATCATAAGCTAAGGGAGTCAGAGTAAGATAGCAGAAATGAGTTATATGGATGCAAGCAAACTATTATTGTTGGATTTTAAGTTAGTTCATGTCGAATGGTTCTTAAGAAGATTTGGGTCCCGGAGCCGAGTCATTTGTGACTGTACAACACCTATAAGTCGACTTAATTCCTCTTATTGAACAACATGCATGATAAACCAAATCCTAGGGAAACTTACATCTCAGAGCCGAGTCTTTTGTGTCTGTACGACACCTACAAGTCGATTTTGGTTTTTCCTACTCAACAATATGAAAGGTCTAATAAGACTTGAGTTGGTTTATATCTTACAAGCTTTATTGAAAAGATAAGAGAAACATGCTAGGTTGTCAATCAAGCATTTCGTCAAACATGGTATGTGCATAAGATGAGGAACAATAAGCAAGCATTCAAATGAACTCATTAAGCATACAAATTTCATATGTATTAAATTTAGCCCAGAAAGGGGTTAGGCCCCAAAACTAGTGTATACATATTATCATCTAGTGTATACAATAAGCAAGCCTACAAATTTCATATAAATTAAATTTTAAAAGTTAAGTTTATTTAGCCCAGAAGGGGTTAGGCCCGAAAACTAGTGTATACATATTATTATCTTTTGGGTTATTTTTTCAATTGTTAATCGTTATTTGTATGCACATCTTTGATAATAATACGACATATTTTGTAATTATAATTTTATAGAGCTATCGGTAAGAGTTGCGGCTAACCCATTTCCCATCTTAACTTAAACTTGTTATTTTTCAAAATGATCTTAATATAACATATATAAAATTCTTTTACATGTCTTCTACTCATTGAATGTAGATTATCTAGGTAAGAAAAGAATCAGAAGCACAATTTACTTTATATATTTATATAAGTAACTTCTACCCATCATGTAAAAGACGTGGTCGCACTTGGTTTTGAAAAGTGTCAGTTATACTGAATACAAAAAATGCTCTTTATTAGTTATTATGGCAAATACATCATTGATAATTAGGTCTTTTAAAAAAATAAAAAACAATGATAATTAGAGCATCGCGATTAATCATGTCATCTTGAACGATCACAACTATGATGCATCGGTATGGGGCATTCACATATCACTATGACGTCATAAGACTCTAGCCATGACAATGGAAATATATCTCCCTTTTATAACACTTTACAAAATACTATTTCATTAAAACCTCATTTTTCTAATGTTGTCGTTTCTTGTGACATTATTTAAGTTTCTATGCACAATATTCATCACATTCATCTAAATTCATTTCAATTTGATAAATTTTTTAGGAGAATGTGTTTCAAAAGAACATTCTTAAGCTCTAACAATCTCTCATAATTATAATGCTTGTGACGTTTGACCCATGGTTTATTTAATTTCCCAATAGATATAAGTAATATCAATGTACGCGTTTTCTACAAATGGTATTTGCTAGTTATATTTATATAATATGAAAACATGATGAGTGATTGTGTATGAAGTGTGATTCCCTATATGAGAAATATGTCCAGTGTGCATAACTATAATTGTTAATATGAGGGGAATGTTTTTTTTATTTCATTTGAATGTTGTTTTTGTATAATTTTGTTGATTTATCGATGCTCCTTCTATTTTACTTTTTGTAGTTGAGTTGTCAATAATATAAGCATATGAATATATAATAATATGTAGACGAATTTAACTTAGTTGTACACCGAGATATGTTAATTTCTTTGTGTTTCACATATATTTTCAATTGGTTAAGTGATATCAATGATACTAAACTACAAACTATTGTAACACCCCGATTTATGAAGGAGCATCTAGCAAGACATTCCCTAATAAACCGGACTGTTACCATCTCGGTCTCCCGAGGTAGTGAATAACAAATTAAACTCCAAGGCAAATTATATAATTACTTTAACTTAATTATTACAAAACCTCTTTTACATCAAATTACAAAGAACTACATAAATGAAAGTGAAAGTCTTCTAAATGATGATCTAGCTACTAAGTCTTCTGATCCAGTGTCTCACGCCCATCAAGCTCCCATCCTGTCTCATAAACCTGTCAAGTCTGCTCCCCAATATTTGGATCGTCACAGGTGTTCACGAATACATAGGGTCAACCACGAGGTTGAGTAGGGAATACAATGAAACAACAAAATATGATATGCATGCTCCTCCGTCACCTCCACCTCCATCTCAACTCATATCTCATAACCCGGAACGCCCACCATACCGATTCCCTAAGAGACTATCAATCGACCGTCGTCGATATACCACTCGCAAATGAGGTTATACAGTATGTGTCCCGCAGAACCCGCCTCGGGCCTTATCACAACATCACAACGTATCACAACCTCGTCACCACCACACTATCCTCCAACTCCAATGCACATGAAATGCTTAACAGTAAACAATGCAATGCAATATGTATACCATTGAACTGATCAATTATAAAATCATGCCAGCTACAAAATGTTGTGATAGCATACTCAATACGATCAACTCGATCAATCACGATCCAAAGATATGAGTCATAGCATAAAGCAACAACCACGAAATAAGTCAACGTTCACAACTGGGTCATACGAAACACAACAAATCAACACCATTCAACAACAACGATAATAAGTCAAGTGTATTTCCCTACCTTTTCGCAATCCAAGCACGCACAAGCAATCAATTATGATCCTTCACATATCCATCACCTACATAACATAATTATGTATAATTACCACCTACTCAGTCAATTAATCATTCACATAACCTAGACTCATCGTAAATTAATAGGAATATCAACTAAAAGAACAAACACGACTTTTCCTGATTTTCCTGCATATGGCAGACTCGGTATAAAATGAATAACTAATTCCAGAAAATTCGAATTGATGCAAGGCCAATTGAATTGGAACCCTATGAGTCTTAGCTACAAATTATATCTAATGTGGTTTTCTCAAATTCCAAACTTATCAAGAGTTTTCAGACTGATTTCCAAAAACTGACAGAAACCGTCGCATAAAAAGTATTGATTCATAAAACGAGTTTGACAAATGATTTTTAAGTAAAACCAACGCCTAACTCATCTAAACTCTTTAAATTAAATATATGAAAGAGACCCAGCACCAATTCCATATCTAAATTATGTTTTAGAAGTAAACCTTTAGCCTCTACTAATTCGCGGACTTTTTAGATAGACGTTCACAAATAATTTATTCAGGAAAACCTACACCGTGAAATGCTACCAATGTTCACAGGCATAAACTAGGCTTGGAATAAACATGAGTCTCTTCTTTAACTTTTTGCATCCCACGACTTTAAGACAGGTAAAACACTCAAATAACACAGACCAACGAATCTGTAAATTGCTGTAACTATTCTATTCATTTATCTCATACAATTTATAATCAAAACCCCCAAACCAATTTCTAGGGTTACAAAAATTATTCCACTACTACTATAATTATGCTAATAATTGAATAAAGAGGTAATAGGATAGTCTACTTACGAAATAAGATGAGAATAGGCTGAGAATCGCCTCGCAATGCCTCACGCGGCTCCCTTCACACACGGCTCCCTCTTCTCTCTTTTCTCTCTTTTCTCATGATTAAAGTGAATATGGTGATAGGGAGATTAGGGTTTGGTTAGATGAATTATATGCATAGGATAGGTGCTATTAAGACGATACGGGCCTAGCCTAGTTAGATTAATTAAAACCCGAGTCACATAGTTACCCGAGTCACAAATACACTACACGACCCAGCTGGTAACTCGGCCTAATATAATATCATATTAAAATGCCGGGTATTACAGTCTACCCTCCTTAAAAGAAACTTCGTCCCGAAGTTTACCCTCTCTACCAACTAACGCAAACGAATTATGAAACGCATATACAAAAGTATGTAAGGCACCCACCAAATTGAATATTAAACGCAGTATTACATTCCACCCTCCTTAAAATAAACTTCGTCCCCGAAGTTTAACCATAACAGAAACACATCATGTAACACTCCAACATAACCCACACAACACATAACCAATATAGCCAAACTGAGAAATCACACATGAAGGTATAAAGATTTTACAATCCTACCCTCCTTAAACATGATTACGTCCCCGTAACCTTCATTATTATAACAAAAGTTCTCAAACTACTGCTAACAACTTAAAGAGGATAAAAGATTCACAACTCACGCTCAAGTTAACTAATCCCTACTAAAGACAATCAATATACAAGCTCTCTCAAGATGCCTAGGTGCTCACATATGGTTCATGTCAAATAACATCGTTTCATCAAGGTTACTAAGCAAGATCACTAACGTAACATACCACGATAATCCTATCCGGCGTATTCTCGTGACAACATATTTTCCAAGAAATATTGGTAACATTTATTCATGTGAATAATCAAATTATGAATGGAACAATGCTTTACAAGGTTACCAAGAAAATCATTAGTAATTATTCATTTCACTAATCATTGTAATCTCATACCTTAGGAACATAGGGAATCAATCAACATAAGAAAAGAATTAGGGTCAAAACTTAATAAATCGATTTATGAAAGTTTGTAACCTAATAGGTCCATCGACTTTCCTTTACATAATCAGATTGATTTAGGTCAAGACACGAATCACCAATAAAATGAAGACAACCAGTTTGCAGATTTATCATCCTAGAAATATTTTTAATCCTTATAAAAAAGAGTTTGGGATTTATTCACGAATGACGAACGCACATTGATTGGTAAATTTTACAAACTTATTGGTCGAGTCAATCAAGCGAGTAAACAACGATATTGGAAAGTTCACATACAAGACTATCATACATAAAATTTCGTTCTTGGTGTTAAATATATTTAAACTGCACCCAACACAATGACATAAAAGATTAAATGTATTTAACTACACCAATTTTACAAATATTCATTACATATCATGCTAATATCAACATACCATGTTAACACATAACTCACTTAAATCACCACATTACATTTCCCGTTTTGACATTCGTAACTAACCACAACCCACCAATTCACTACATGAACGAACAACATGACTAAATTAACCCACTATTTGTGACTCCGTTCTAGCTTCATTCCTCCAGACTAGCAAATATCATGAAACCATACAACCGGACATTAATCGGCCGGAAATCTCATTCCGAATTTATACTCACACGACAAAATTTAACTTCATTTTCAAAACTTTTACTTTCATACTGGACGGTGAATAACTTTCTTAACATAAATCTTATAACAGAGCCGTCCATAGAATTCATTTACAGCTTACTACGAAGCTCAAGATCAGATAAACTTAATTCAATTCCTTCAACCAATACAAGCTTAGGTGTCGACTCATATTTCATAATTTACAGGTTCATCTCATTCATTTCAGTCCTATCTTTACTAATGAACGACTATTACCTCAACATCAGGGTTCTAGTCACACTTCTTTACTCAGTTATATTCACGGCTAACACGACTACAGCATTTAATCGGAGATCTTTTAGATAGTACACATTCCCTGGTGACGTCTCATCAAAGCATACGATTCGTACCATAAAGTAAAGCAAGTAACTACAAATTAACTGTGTTCAATCAAAATTTTACCTCTTTATTATAGATCTATTTATCACAGGTTGCATGGTCACACAAAAGTATAAGTACCAACTCAATCGCATGTTAAATTTTAAAATGATTTATCACGTCATAAGAACTAGACAAGAGTCTAACCATATAATCAATATAAGAAGATTATTAGTTCAGATCGGAGGCACATTATAAAATTCCCAGTTAAACTCCTTACAGAACCATCGATCGTAAGGTCCATGAGTAATTAACTTAATAATGTAGAAGTCAAACAACTGAAATTACAATTGAGTATTAATAGTTATATTATTCACAATAACAACAAAATTACTTCCATATCACACATATGTTTAACATTTTAGTAACCATACCATTCAATTGTATCCATCAACTCAGTATAATTCATTTTCAGCAAAATAAAAGATATCGCATAAACAACTTAAACATGTACATATACCATCATATAACTTGTAAAACATTATCTATGACAAAAGATTGGCAAGGTGAACAAGTTCTCTGGTTTGCACGGTTTGAACAAATAGGCAACTCGCGGCTCAATTAAACGTAACTATAACGACTATCGTTTAAACATACGCATAACATGTGAATCATCAAAGGGTTATCTCGTTATAATTCGACGGTTCGAGAATATATTTAAAATATCGTAACTATATCAAACTATATTTCAAATATCGTGACAATTGCAACAATCACCTTAGCATTTCATGACAATACAACTATGAACATATCCAATAAGGAACAACAACACTATTTTATTATCATATCATAAGTTTAGGTTCAACTGAAATAAATTAATGCAATGAAAGTAATAAGTATAACTATAGGCACACAGACTCACATAAAAGACATTAGAACTCAGATGACATCCTACATGTGTGAACATTTAGACATAATTATTATAAATATTCATGCGAGTATATTAGAACAATCAAGTTAACATTTAACGCCACCAACTTTACCAAGATATGACAACATAGTTTTATATTTATATATATCAGACCACTATACAAATATGATGAACACACCAGAGATATTACAACATGCCAAGCATATATAAAATATGCAAACAACTGGACTCGTATAAAATATTTCACCCTCGATTAAGAATCCAATTAAGCTATTCAATTTCACTCATACTATCATGCCAACAATGTTATCAACTAAACTTTAATTTTATCACTTGTTAAGATACCTAACTACTGAACATGCGTGCTACTATCATCATATAAAAACATTATAAGGTCACATTAATAAGGCTCATGAAATAACCAAACAATTGTATGAAAACTCAACATAGAACGCACATTTTACAAGTCATGATTCACGTTGTAACTTTCAAAGACCACGAACAATTAACCGTTCGATTAAAACTTGATTCATATTACTTTTATAAAATATGGAGATTTAAATACATAGGCGAAAAAGAATTAGGTCTAAAGCACAAAAATTCCATTTTTAAAGAATTTTACAACTCAGTTGGTCCAAACAAGTATGTGACAGCAATTGGTCCGAAACTTGGGTCAGTTTGCAAAACTTACCATTTAATATAGAGACATCAAGAATTTTCGTGGTTTATCAATTTGAAAACATATGCGAATCTTCTGATCGATGGAGTTGGAATTATGCAAAAATTATTAATACAATTTAAATGAGGATTTTTCCAAAATCGTTGGTCAAAACATCACTGCACAGGAACTTCCTGACCACAGCCCACTAAAATATTTATTACTCCTAATCCGTATATCCTATAATCATGAAACCAACGCCAAATGAACTCTAACTCACGAGGCTATCTCTCATAAAATTTTCATCCATAAGAAATAAATAGAAAAGAAATGGCAGTAAGGTCAATTAAAGAGTAAAATCAAACAAAATGAGTTTCAACACTAGGTCATTCTTTACTATGTTACAAGCTCTTATGAACATACTATGTATACTAACCCATCCCAACTTAAATCTCACACTTTGTACTTACGTAAACATCTATCCCATAGAATTCCTTCGCATCTCGATCTACTCCTTACATCTAAATCACGATTGCTATGACTAGAAACATGCAATTCAATAGTGTTTCTGATTACTATCACAATACTATACTAGCATGGCTTCGGGATCACATAACCGCATATCGCTAGACATAATGGCACTATCAACACGTCATTCAACATCCATCCAGATAAATATCATCAATTCACAATTATTTTCACGCTCACGATTATCACAATCCAACACTTCATTGATTATCAATCTGAACACGAAAATTTATTTCTCATCTCCACAACATCATATGATCACGTCATCATTCATACAAAATACTTATCGTAACGTTGTCCTGCAAAGATGGTTAGAATATATGGGTCTTAAGGTGTACACCCACTCGATTATATCCAAGGTTTTCCTTCTAACTACCCCATTCACTCGATTTCTCTCGGGTTACCTGGTTCAAAACTGAGAGGGCAAAAGTGCACGCATTGAGGGCGCCTTCTTAACCGCACTGTGAGCTCCTAACAGTTTATTCCCAGGGGTTCATTTTATTTAGACACATCCTACGTTCATTGGGTTCATTAGTTTAGGCCTGAGGATCATTCGCTCTGATACCACTTTGTAACACCCCGATTTATGAAGGAGCCTCTAGCAAGACATTCCCTAATAAACCGGACTATTACCATCTCGGTCTCCCGAGGTAGTGAATAACAAATTAAACTCCAAGGAAAATTATATAATTACTTTAACTTAATTATTACAAAACCTCTTTTACATCAAATTACAAAGAACTACATAAATGAAAGTGAAAGTCTTCTAAATGATGATCTAGCTACTAAGTCTTCTCGATCCAAAGTGTCTCACGCCCATCAAGCTCCCATCCCGTCTCATAAACCTGTCAAGTCTGCTCCCCAATATTTGGATCGTCACAGGTGTTCACGAATACATAGGGTCAACCACGAGGTTGAGTAGGGAATACAATGAAACAACAAAATATGATATGCATGCTCCTCCGTCACCTCCACCTCCATCTCAACTCATATCTCATAACCCTAACGCCCACCATACCAATCCCCTTTAGACTATCAATCGACCGTCGTCGATATACCAAACTACCAACAGGTTATACAGAGGTCTGCGCAGAACCCGCCTCGGGCCTTATCACAACATCACAACGTATCACAACCTCGTCACCACCACACTATCCTCCAACTCCAATGCACATGAAATGCTTAACAGTAAACAATGCAATGCAATATGTATACCATTGAACTGATCAATTATAAAATCATGCCAGCTACAAAATGTTGTGATAGCATACTCAATACGATCAACTCGATCAATCACGATCCAGTATATGAGTCATAACATAAAGCAACAACCACGAAATAAGTCAACGTTCACAACTGGGTCATACGAAACACAACAAATCAACACCATTCAACAACAACGATAATAAGTCAAGTGTATTTCCCTACCTTTTCGCAATCCAAGCACGCACAAGCAATCAATTATGATCCTTCACATATCCATCACCTACATAACATAATTATGTATAATTACCACCTACTCAGTCAATTAATCATTCACATAACCTAGACTCATCGTAAAATAATAGGAATATCAACTAAAAGAACAAACACGACTTTTCCTGATTTTCCTGCATATGGCAGACTCGGTATAAAATGAATAACTAATTCCAGAAAATTCGAATTGATGCAAGGCCAATTGAATTGGAACCCAATGAGTCTTAGCTACAAATTATATCTAATGTGGTTTTCTCAAATTCCAAACTTATCAAGAGTTTTCAGACTGATTTCCAAAAACTGACAGAAACCGTCGCATAAAAAGTATTGATTCATAAAACGAGTTTGACAAATGATTTTTAAGTAAAACCAACGACTAACTCATCTAAACTCTTTAAATTAAATATATGAAAGAGACCCAGCACCAATTCCATATCTAAATTATGTTTTAGAAGTAAACCTTTAGCCTCTACTGATTCGCGGACTTTTTAGATAGACGTTCACAAATAATTTATTCAGGAAAAACTACACCGTGAAATGCTACCAATGTTCACAGGCATAAACAAGGCTTGGAATAAACATGAGTCTATTCTTTAACTTTTTGCATCCCACGACTTTAAGACAGGTAAAACACTCAAATAACACAGACCAACGAATCAGAAATTGTCAGAACTATTCTATTCATTTATCTCATACAATTTATAATCAAAACCCCCAAACCAATTTCTAGGGTTACAAAAATTATTCCACTACTACTATAATTATGCTAATAATTGAATAAAGAGGTAATAGGATAGTCTACTTACGAAATAGGATGAGAATAGGCTGAGAATCGCCTCGCAATGCCTCACGCGGCTCCCTTCACACACGACTCCCTCTTCTCTCTTTTCTCTCTTTTCTCATGATTAAAGTGAATATGGTGATAGGGAGATTAGGGTTTGGTTAGATGAATTATATGCATAGGATAGGTGCTATTAAGACGATACGGGCCTAGCCTAGTTAGATTAATTAAAACCCGAGTCACATAGTTACCCGAGTCACAAATACACTACACGACCCAGCTGGTAACTCGGCCTAATATAATATCATATTAAAATACCGGGTATTACAGTCTACCCTCCTTAAAAGAAACTTCGTCCCGAAGTTTACCCTCTCTACCAACTAACGCAAACGAATTATGAAACGCATATACAAAAGTATGTAAGGCACCCACCAAATTGAATATTAAACGCAGTATTACATTCCACCCTCCTTAAAATAAACTTCGTCCCCGAAGTTTAACCATAACAGAAACACATCATGTAACACTCCAACATAACCCACACAACACATAACCAATATAGCCAAACTGAGAAATCACACATGAAGGTATAAAGATTTTACAATCCTACCCTCCTTAAACATGATTACGTCCCCGTAACCTTCATTATTATAACAAAAGTTCTCAAACTACTGCTAACAACTTAAAGAGGATAAAAGATTCACAACTCACGCTCAAGTTAACTAATCCCTACTAAAGACAATCAATATACAAGCTCTCTCAAGATGCCTAGGTGCTCACATATGGTTCATGTCAAATAACATCGTTTCATCAAGGTTACTAAGCAAGATCACTAACGTAACATACCACGATAATCCTATCCGCGTATTCTCGTGACAAAGATATTTTCCAAGAAATATTGGTAACATTTATTCATGTGAATAATCAAATTATGAATGGAACAATGCTTTACAAGGTTACCAGTAAAAATCATTAGTAATTATTCATTTCACTAATCATTGTAATCTCATACCTTAGGAACATAGGGAATCAATCAACATAAGAAAAGAATTAGGGTCAAAACTTAATAAATCGATTTATGAAAATTTGTAACCTAATAGGTCCAGTCTGACTTTCCTTTACATAACTGTACAGATTTAGGTCAAGACACAGAATCACCAATAAAATGAAGACAACCAGTTTCGCAGTACTTATCATCCTAGAAATATTTTTAATCCTTATAAAAAAGAGTTTGGGATTTATTCACGAATGACGAACGCACATTGATTGGTAAATTTTACAAACTTATTGGTCGAGTCAATCAAGCGAGTAAACAACGATATTGGAAAGTTCACATACAAGACTATCATACATAAAATTTCGTTCTTGGTGTTAAATATATTTAAACTGCACCCAACACAATGACATAAAAGATTAAATGTATTTAACTACACCAATTTTACAAATATTCATTACATATCATGCTAATATCAACATACCATGTTAACACATAACTCACTTAAATCACCACATTACATTTCCCGTTTTGACATTCGTAACTAACCACAACCCACCAATTCACTACATGAACGAACAACATGACTAAATTAACCCACTATTTGTGACTCGTTCTAGCTTCATTCCTCCGACTAGCAAATATCATGAAACCATACAACCGTATTAATCGGCCGGAAATCTCATTCCGAATTTATACTCACACGACAAAATTTAACTTCATTTTCAAAACTTTTACTTTCATACTTTGACGGTGAATAACTTTCTTAACATAAATCTTATAACAGAGCCGTCCATAGAATTCATTTACAGCTTACTACTAAGCTCAAGATCGATAAACTTAATTCAATTCCTTCAACCAATACAAGCTTAGGTGTCGACTCATATTTCATAATTTACAGGTTCATCTCATTCATTTCAGTCCTATCTTTACTAATGAACGACTATTACCTCAACATCAGGGTTCTAGTCACACTTCTTTACTCGCTTATATTCACGGCTAACACGACTACAAAGATTTAATCGAGATCTTTTAGATAGTACACATTCCCTGGTGACGTCTCATCAAAGCATACGATTCGTACCATAAAGTAAAGCAAGTAACTACAAATTAACTGTGTTCAATCAAAATTTTACCTCTTTATTATAGATCTATTTATCACAGGTTGCATGGTCACACAAAAGTATAAGTACCAACTCAATCGCATGTTAAATTTTAAAATGATTTATCACGTCATAAGAACTAGACAAGAGTCTAACCATATAATCAATATAAGAAGATTATTAGTTCAGATCGGAGGCACATTATAAAATTCCCGCTTAAACTCCTTACGAACCATCGATCGTAAGGCCATGAGTAATTAACTTAATAATGTAGAAGTCAAACAACTGAAATTACAATTGAGTATTAATAGTTATATTATTCACAATAACAACAAAATTACTTCCATATCACACATATGTTTAACATTTTAGTAACCATACCATTCAATTGTATCCATCAACTCAGTATAATTCATTTTCAGCAAAATAAAAGATATCGCATAAACAACTTAAACATGTACATATACCATCATATAACTTGTAAAACATTATCTATGACAAAAGATTGGCAAGGTGAACAAGTTCTCTGGTTTGCACGGTTTGAACAAATAGGCAACTCGCGGCTCAATTAAACGTAACTATAACGACTATCGTTTAAACATACGCATAACATGTGAATCATCAAAGGGTTATCTCGTTATAATTCGACGGTTCGAGAATATATTTCAAATATCGTAACTATATCAAACTATATTTCAAATATCGTGACAATTGCAACAATCACCTTAGCATTTCATGACAATACAACTATGAACATATCCAATAAGGAACAACAACACTATTTTATTATCATATCATAAGTTTAGGTTCAATCAAAATAAATTAATGCAATGAAAGTAATAAGTATAACTATAGGCACACAGACTCACATAAAAGACATTAGAACTCAGATGACATCCTACATGTGTGAACATTTAGACATAATTATTATAAATATTCATGCGAGTATATTAGAACAATCAAGTTAACATTTAACGCCACCAACTTTACCAAGATATGACAACATAGTTTTATATTTATATATATCCGACCACTATACAAATATGATGAACACACCAGAGATATTACAACATGCCAAGCATATATAAAATATGCAAACAACTGGACTCGTATAAAATATTTCACCCTCGATTAAGAATCCAATTAAGCTATTCAATTTCACTCATACTATCATGCCAACAATGTTATCAACTAAACTTTAATTTTATCACTTGTTAAGATACCTAACTACTGAACATGCGTGCTACTATCATCATATAAAAACATTATAAGGTCACATTAATAAGGCTCATGAAATAACCAAACAATTGTATGAAAACTCAACATAGAACGCACATTTTACAAGTCATGATTCACGTTGTAACTTTCAAAGACCACGAACAATTAACCGTTCGATTAAAACTTGATTCATATTACTTTTATAAAATACGGAGATTTAAATACACAGGGGAAAAAGAATTAGGTCTAAAGCACAAAAATTCCATTTTTAAAGAATTTTACAACTCAGTTGGTCCAAACAAGTATGTGACAGCAATTGGTCCGAAACTTGGGTCAGTTTGCAAAACTTACCATTTAATATAGAGACATCAAGAATTTTCGTGGCTTATCAATTTGAAAACATATGCGAATCTTCTGATCGATGGAGTTGGAATTATGCAAAAATTATTAATACAATTTAAATGAGGATTTTTCCAAAATCGTTGGTCAAAACATCACTGCACAGGAACTTCCTGACCACAGCCCACTAAAATATTTATTACTCCTAATCCGTATATCCTATAATCATGAAACCAACGCCAAATGAACACTAACTCACGAGGCTATCTCTCATAAAATTTTCATCCATAGGAAATAAATAGAAAAGAAATGGCAGTAAGGTCAATTAAAGAGTAAAATCAAACAAAATGAGTTTCAGCACTAGGTCATTCTTTACTATGTTACAAGCTCTTATGAACATACTATGTATACTAACCCATCCCAACTTAAATCTCACACTTTGTACTTACGTAAACATCTATCCCATAGAATTCCTTCGCATCTCGATCTACTCCTTACATCTAAATCACGATTGCTATGACTAGAAACATGCAATTCAATAGTGTTTCTGATTACTATCACAATACTATACTAGCATGGCTTCGGGATCACATAACCGCATATCGCTAGACATAATGGCACTATCAACACGTCATTCAACATTCATCCAGATAAATATCATCAATTCGCAATTATTTTCACGCTCACGATTATCACAATCCAACACTTCATTGATTATCAATCTGAACACGAAAATTTATTTCTCATCTCCACAACATCATATGATCACGCCATCATTCATACAAAATACTTATCGTAACGTTGTCCTGCAGCATGGTTAGAATATATGGGTCTTAAGGTGTACACCCACTCGATTATATCCAAGGTTTTCCTTCTAACTACCCCATTCACTCGATTTCTCTCGGGTTACCTGGTTCAAAACTGAGAGGGCAAAAGTGCACGCATTAAGGGCGCCTTCTTAACCGCACTGTGAGCTCCTAACAGTTTATTCCCAGGGGTTCATTTTATTTAGACACATCCTACGTTCATTGGGTTCATTAGTTTAGGCCTGAGGATCATTCGCTCTGATACCACTTTATAACACCCCGATTTATGAAGGAGCCTCTAGCAAGACATTCCCTAATAAACCGGACTATTACCATCTCGGTCTCCCGAGGTAGTGAATAACAAATTAAACTCCAAGGCAAATTATATAATTACTTTAACTTAATTATTACAAAACCTCTTTTACATCAAATTACAAAGAACTACATAAATGAAAGTGAAAGTCTTCTAAATGATGATCTAGCTACTAAGTCTTCTGATCCAGTGTCTCACGCCCATCAAGCTCTCATCCTGTCTCATAAACCTGTCAAGTCTGCTCCCCAATATTTGGATCCTCACAGGTGTTCACGAATACATAGGGTCAACCACGAGGTTGAGTAGGGAATACAATGAAACAACAAAATATGATATGCATGCTCCTCCGTCACCTCCACCTCCATCTCAACTCATATCTCATAACCCGGAACGCCCAGCCATACCGATCCCCTAAGACTATCAATCGACCGTCGTCGATATACCACTCGCAATCGTACAATGAGGTTATCCAGGCAGTCTGCAGAACCCGCCTTTGGGCCTTATCACAACAGCACAACGTATCACAACCTCGTCACCACCACACTATCCTCCAACTCCAATGCACATGAAATGCTTAACAGTAAACAATGCAATGTAATATGTATACCATTGAACTGATCAATTATAAAATCATGCCAGCTACAAAATGTTGTGATAGCATACTCAATACGATCAACTCGATCAACACGATCCAGTATATGAGTCATAGCATAAAGCAACAACCACGAATGGGTCATACGAAACACAACAAATCAACACCATTCAACAACAACGATAATAAGTCAAGTGTATTTCCCTACCTTTTCGCAATCCAAGCACGCACAAGCAATCAATTATGATCCTTCACATATCCATCACCTACATAACATAATTATGTATAATTACCACCTACTCAGTCAATTAATCATTCACATAACCTAGACTCATCGTAAATTAATAGGAATATCAACTTAAAGAACAAACACGACTTTTCCTGATTTTCCTGCATATGGCAGACTCAGTATAAAATGAATAACTAATTCTAGAAAATTCGAATTGATGCAAGGCCAATTGAATTGGAACCCCATGAGTCTTAGCTACAAATTATATCTAACGTGTTTTTCTCAAATTCCAAACTTATCAAGGGTTTTCAGACTGATTTCCAAAAACTGACAGAAACCGTCGCATAAAAAGTATTGATTCATAAAACGAGTTTGACAAATGATTTTTAAGTAAAACTAACGCCTAACTCATCTAAACTCTTTAAATTAAATATATGAAAGAGTACTAGTACCAATTCCATATCTAAATTATGTTTTAGAAGTAAACTTTTAGCCTCTACTGATTCGCGGACTTTTTAGATAGACGTTCACAAATAATTTCTTCAGGAAAAACTACACGGTGAAATGCTACCAATTTTCACAGGCATAAACTAGGCTTGGAATAAACATGAGTCTCTTCTTTAACTTTTTGCATCGCACAAATTTAAGACAGGTAAAACACTCAAATAACACAGACCAACGAATCTGTAAATTGCTGTAACTATTCTATTCATTTATCTCATACAATTTATAATCAAAACCCCCAAACCAATTTCTAGGGTTACAAAAATTATTCCACTACTACTATAATTATGCTAATAATTGAATAAAGAGGTAATAGGATAGTCTACTTACGAAATAGGATGAGAATAGGCTGAGAATCGCCTCAATGCAATGCCTCACGCGCTCCTTCACACACGGCTCCCTCTTCTCTCTTTTCTCTCTTTTCTCATGATTAAAGTGAATATGGTGATAGGGAGATTAGGGTTTGGTTAGATGAGTTATATGCATAGGATAGGTGCTATTAAGACGATACGGGCCTAGCCTAGTTAGATTAATTAAAACCCGAGTCACATAGTTACCCGAGTCACAAATACACTACACGACCCAGCTGGTAACTCGGCCTAATATAATATCATATTAAAATACCGGGTATTACAACTATAGTCATTAAAGCTATTTTGTTTTCCAAAAAATAGTAGAGCAAATTCATCACTTCATCAAGTCACCATACCTTAAATATATGAATATTCATCACTCTTCTCCATGACATAAGCATCCTCAAGGACTCCAAAGGAAAGAACTATGGTGAAGGGAAGAAGAGAGACGACATCTAGGTTTAGGGAAAAATATGTGGAAATGATTTGCGGTTTCACAAAACACGATTTATAAATCCCCGCTGTAAACACGTTACTCGATCGAGTAACTGACTTACTCGATCGAGTGACCTCTACTCGATCGAGCTCCGAATCTACTCGATCGAGTAACCTCCAATAGATCGAGTAACTCTCAAACTGAAGCTCACACCGTCACCAGTCATCGCTCGTAAGGTTTCCGCAGGTCAGGATATGCGTCTAAGGTCGGTCAACGGGTTCCTAAAAGGACGGGTATTACAATTTATACCATTCTTTACCTTAAAGATCCATTTGCATTGAAGGGATCTCACACCTTTAGGCAAATCAACCAAGTCCCATACTTGGTTCTCATGTATAGATTTTATTTCGGATTGCATGGCCTCTTGCTATAAAGTTGAATTTGGACTTGAAGTTGCAGCTTTGTAGGTTGCGGGTTCGTCACTTTCCAAAAGTAAGACGTCCAATTCGTCATCCAACTCGATGATGCCCATGTATCGATCGGGTTGGCGACTAACCCTTCTTGACTTCCTAGGTTCGGAAGGAACAATAACTTGATTAGACGATGAAGGAACATATTCTTGCACCTCCTCTCCAGTTTGTGGTTTTTGAACTTCGTTAAGTTCAAATTTTCTCCCGTTTTGTCTTCTAGAAATGTAATCCAATTCTAGAAAGACAGCCTCATCAGCCACAAACACTTTGTTCTCATGACGGTTGTAGAAGTAATATCCACGAGTGTTTTTTGGATAACCTACAAAGTAACACTTGTCAGATTTGGGTGCTAGCTTATCGGTAGATTTAATATTGACATAAGCATTACAACCATAAATTTTCATATATGACAAGTTTGGGACTTTTCCCTTCCATATCTCATATGGAGTCTTATCTGCAGCTTTGGTTGGACATTGGCTTAAATATCTTTGTGTCCGTCAGAATTGCAAAACCCCAAAACAAATCTGGTAGATCCGTTTGACTCATCATAGATCAAACCATATCTAGTAGGGTTCGATTCCTCCTTTCGGCAACACCATTGAGTTGAGGTGTACCTGGCGTAGTGAGTTGTGATACAATACCATAATATTTTAAGCGAGAATCAAATTCATTGCTAAGATATTCTCCACTACGATCGGATCGTAGTGTTTAATCTTCATATTCAATTGGTTCTCTACTTCCTTTTGAAATTCTTTAAATTTTTTAAATACTTCACTTTTATATTTGATTAAGTAAACATACCTATATCCACTTAAATTATCGGTAAAAGTGACGAAGTAGTCATAATTTCCCCTTGCGGTGATACTCATTGGACCATATACATCGGTATGTATTAATCCCAACAAATCACTTGCTCGTGTCCCTTTACTACTGAAGGGGGCACGAATCATTTTTCCTAGGAGACAAGATTCGCATACTCCATATGATTAGAAATCAAATGGCTTAATAATTCCAGTCGACACTAGCCTTTTAATCAGTTTCTCATTTATGTGACCTAATCGACAATACCAAATGTACGATTCATTTGGGTCACTTGTTTTGAGTCTTTTGGAGAGTATGTTATAGATATCATTAGTTGAGTTGGAAGTATCTAAAACATAAATACCATTAATAAAAGTGGCTTGGCTCACGGCCAAGTCATTTTAAACAAAATACAACGATTGTTTTTGATAGGGAAAGAAATCCTTCTATGTCTAACATAGAAATGGAAATAATGTTTTTAGACAAAGTGGGTACATAATAACAATTGTGTATATGCAACTTAAAATCACTTAGTTAAGGCAATCACATAGGTTCCCTTTGAAATGACGGCTACTCTAGATCCATTTGCTAATCGGAGATCCACGTTACCCTTGCTAAGTGCTTCCACACTTCTTAACCCCGACTGGAGTGACAAGTCCAGCTTTGATATCTTCCGAATACTTGGGGCAATTTCGCTTCCAATGGCCCATGACATTACAATAATGACATTCATCGTAGGATTGGGCATCCTTCTTGGTTTTGGTTGTGGTAGTCTCACTATCAACTTCCAATCCATAATCGGGTTTGAGTTTCTTACCCTTATTTGCCTTTCCTTTAATAATACCATTACTCCTTTCAGTTGCAAGGACATTCTTGCTAAAACTCCCACTAAATATAATATTTCTCCTTGCGTCTACATACAAGGATGCCTTGGAATTAGTGAGATTTTCTTCACTAGATTCTCTTACCAAAGAGGTGGGCATGAATATGGGAGTGGGAGGTGTGGAAGTGGTAAGGTAGCAAAGATTTCCATCCTCACCAATGCCAAAGCATAGTTCTCTAGTCGTATCATTGTCATACAAGGAGCATTTTTCATTGAATGATAGGAGCCACGAACTAATGGTGATCGGTGTAAGAGAATTAGATGAATCCATTGTGGAAAAATAACTACAAAAACGGAGATGAAGGAAATAATTAACATTTTCATTTTTAAACTTGTAAAATATTTTCAACAAGTTTATAATTTCTATAGTGACCTCTACCCAACTATAATAAATGATTCTGAGACCCAAAGTTCATATTAACTTGGATGTGAGCCAACGGGCCCTCTACACCTTTACTAATATAACTTGGTGGGTTAACCCTCTTAACCGATTCTACAATTAGAACTCTCGGTCAATGAACTTACGTTAAGTTCATCTTTACCCCAACCAATTGCGGCTACGGTCGCAAAATACCTTCGTTGAGATCGACCAAACTTTCGAAGTGTAATAACTATTTTTTACCCCCACTTTCCCAACGTCAATAGAAGTACCCCGAAAAATCGTATTATACCCCTTATGAAATTGAGATTCATAGGCTCCCACTATTTGATAAGGCTAAGTCTCAATCTTTTAAAAGTAAAGGTCTTGTCAATTTATTATCTATTAATTTTAAGTGAGCTAAAAGTCGAATTATCGATAACTATAATTGACACGGTCGAAGACTCGATATGATATGCATGTGTTGTTATGGCGATTTGGCAATGCATGCAACTTATTAAAAGAAATGCAAAGCAAAATAAAATTCCTAGTGTGATCGCACTATTTTCATATTAAATTTACTATGTTATCATTGTATTTTTTTTTTGGTGAAATGTAAGAATTCCATTAAAAACCGTAACCAAAGTTACAACACCGTTTTTTGGTTACATCACAATTTCAGTTCCTATAAAAGAAACTACACATTCAATTTAACACTACTTAGCCACATAACATCTCGGCTTGCTAAATTAGGCTTAAGACGTGAACCAACCCGCATTTTAAGTAACTTCATTATCTGTGAGACAACTAGATTAGGCCTAAGAACGCACCGAGCAACTCTAGCCTGATTTCTCTGGATCCAGATGTGATAATATGCTGCAAGAACAGCACACAACATCACCCCTTTCTTCAACTTTGAATGATGTCCATAATCTATAAGATGCAACAAATCAGTTGCAGGAAGAGCAACATCCAACAGTTTGCCAAGTTCATCAAAGATCTTCCTTGCATATTCACACGTCTGAAACAAGTGAATATGGTTTTCTATCCCCCTGCCACATAATAAGCAGTCAGCATCAGCAGCTATACCTAATGACAGGAGTCTCTCCTTGAGTAGAAGAGCCTCTCTAGCCACAAGCCAAGCTAAAAATTGATGTTTAGGGATGCACCAAGTATTCCAGATCTGTTTGTGCCAGTTTACAGTCTGGAACTTCAGTCTGAGAAGCTCATAACCACTTTGTATTGTATAGCCTTTTGTATCGAACACCCATTGCCCATTGGAATAACCAGCAACCAGTTTGTCTTTGATCATACAAACTGACGTCCAACCCCAACTGATGTCATTCCCAGGTTGGTAATCATCACAACATTCGCCCTTCAAGTAGATTTGATTAACCCACTTCACCCAAAGTCTGTCTGGATTATAGTATATCCACCAAACAAGTTTGCCCATAGCTGCAATGTTCCAAAAATGACTGTCTCTAAGTCCCAGTCCCCCCTCAGACTTGGGGGAGCAGATTTTCTCCCAACTCACCCTTGGACATCCGATAAAGTCAAGCCCTCCATCCCATAAATAATTCCTACATATGGAGTTGAGTTTGTTGAGAACACCCTTAGGTATAACAAAGATATTCACCCAGTAGTTGTATAAAGCAGTGAGCACAGAGGACACTAACACCAATCTCCCAGAGTATGCTAATTTTTTGGAGCCAAAACTTCTTATGCGATTGATTAGCTTCTCCACTAGAATACTACAATAAGTTTTAGACATCCTGCCACAGGTAATGGGGACTCCAAGGTACCTGAATAGCAGATGACCTTCTTGAACCCCAGAAATTTGTAGTATCTCATGCTTAACACAACTAGGAACCCCATTAAAAAAGGCATTGGTCTTGGTAGGATTCATTTGGAGTCCAGAGGCATGAGAAAAAGTAGAAAAGGATCTTAAGATAACCATTATTAACTTCACATCTCCTTTGCAGAAAAGTAATAAATCATCAGCAAACATAAGGTGGGACAATCTCAAGGGACTACAAAGAGGATGGAATTTAAAAGAAAAAGTAGCTGTGGTATAGGCCAGGATCCTACTCAAATATTTCATAGCAATAGTGAAAAGAAGGGGGGGCAGGGGATCATCCTGCCTCAGACCTTTAACACCCTTGAAATGACCAAAAGACTCACCATTAAGGACAAGAGAGTATGAATCAGTTCTTGTGCACTCTATGATTAGATGAATAAAGAAAGGAGGGAAATTTAAGTAGGTAAGCATTTGTTCCAAGAAATCCCAATTAACTGAGTCATAGGCTTTTTTTAAGTCCACTTTGAGCATGAACCTAGGTGACACAGTCTTCCTATTATAACATCTAATCACATCTTGACAGATTAGAATGTTCTCCACAATACTACGACCTTTAATAAACCCACCCTGGCTATCACTAATAATATGAGGAAGAATTTGAGCTAGACTGTTGCACAACAACTTGGAAATACACTTATACACTACATTGGAACAAGAGATGGGTCTGAATTGTGTAACATTTTTGGGTAAATCACATTTAGGGATTAAGGTAACAAGAGTGTGATTAAGTTGTTTTAAAAGCTAACCATTTTAGAAAAAATCATGAATGGCCTCACACACAGAATGACCCACAATGTCCCAGAAATCCCTAAAAAACGCACTGGAATACCCATCAGGCCCAGCAGCCTTATGGGGGGGGGGGGGGGTTGAAAATAATACCTGTTTAATCTCATCATTGGTGATGGGAGAAAGCAGGATAGCACGATGTTCCTCAGTACAAAGATTACCCAGCTGAACCACATTTTGAGATACTTTTGTAACAGGTGAGCTGGTTCCAAGTAACTCAGTATAAAACTCAAAAAAAGCAGCTTGAATTTGAGTAATATCCTCACACATCACACCCTTGCTATCTTCAATTTTCATAACTTTACTCCTCACTTGTCTGGTTTTAATCACACTGTGGAAATATCTATTGTTGCTATCACCTTTATCCACCCATGTGACTTTGGATTTCTGTACCAAGAAAGTATAACAAGCATCCTCCAGAAATCTCACACTGCTGGCAGCATCAATCTCCATGTGAATTAGCTCAGGATTATTGGGATCAATACTTAGCTTCTCCTGAATGGATTCAAGATACATCCTAGCCCTGGCAGCATTGTTCTCAATATCATCAAAATCAGTCTTGTTGAGGTTCTTAAGTGGCCCTTTAAGATTTTTAAGCTTGTGAACTAAATTGTACATTTTGGTCCCAGACCATGTTTTACTCCAATGCCCTTGGACATAAGATTTGAAGTCAATAGATTGACTCCACATATTGAGATATTTAAAGCTTCTCCTCTTCTTATGGCCATCACATAGTTCTTGTACCACACAAGGTGTATGATCAAACGTGCCTTCACAGTAAAAGTGAGCATAGGCAAGAGGATTATCAGTGAGCCACATCTGATTAACTAAAACTCTATCAAGACGGCTATAAACTCTGGTGGAAGGATCTTGCTTGTTGCACCAAGTATAAAGAGATCCGAGAGCGGACAATCCATCACTTCACACTCATCAACACATTGTTTAAAATCCTCAATTTCTTCCTCTGTGCTGTGACCACCAAGTCTTTCAGTTGGACTAAGGACAGTGTTAAAATCACCACAAATAACCCAAGGCCCCTGAGTCTGATTTTTAATTTGGTAAATCTTTTCCCACAACTCTTTTCTTTCTTGAGTCCCATTATAAGCATACACCATGGTAAGAGTAAACTGAGACTTAGACTCCAAGTCCGTAGCTAGTAAATGAATAAACTGAGCATCATACAGAAGGATTTGAACATTGAACATAGTAGGGTTCCAAATAATCCACACTCGACCTCCATGGTGAAGATGAGTGTTAGTAGTAATACACCAAGAGTTGCAGAAGTTATTTTTAACAGAATTTAGAGACAGAGGCTTGACCTTTGTCTCAAGGAGGCCAAACAGTCCTATCTGGTGAAGATGAAGAAAATTTTTGATGCTATTTTGTTTAGAAGGACTGTTCAACCCCCTCACATTCCAGAACCCCCAGTTATGCATTACCCCCATCTGGAGCAATACACTACCAATTATCCCTATTCCTACTTTAGGGGTTAAGTTGTTCAAAGTTTCCAGCAAATTATGGGAACCAAACTGCATAGCCTGAAGTCTAGTCTCAACAATTTCTTGCCTACTCAGACGAATAATCTTGCGAGCAGGGGTATTAGCCATGTGGTACTTCCCATTCCTAGACGATGAAACTTCAAAATTGTTGGGTTTTTCAACAAGGGTACTTATAGGGATATCCACTTTAAGTGTGGGAGGAGAGGCCACAACAGTGACAGCAGGTTTCTGAGTCTGCTTAGGTCGCCATTGTTTTTTCCCCACCTGGTTAACAGTCTTCTGAGGGATATCTTTCTTTCCATCCTTCTTGCCTTTCCTACACTTAACAGCTTCATGTCCTACCCCTTGGCACTGAGTACAAAGGAGTGGCTTCCATTCAAACTCCACTTTCAGGGAAATGGTGCTTCCATCCACATCTCGGAATTTGACTGACTCAGGGATAGGTTGACCAAATGGAACATCAATCATCACTCTGGCAAAACTAAGCCGTGTTTTCCCTTGGGTAGCATCATCACATCTAACATATTTGCCCATAATACCAGCAATTTTAGGTAGACACTTCCCCCAAAATATGAGTGGAAGGTTAAAAATTTTGACCCATACCGGAACCTCTTTGATATATTCTTTCTCCAGAGCTACTCCTTCATCCCAAGGGCGGACAATTAAAGGCTTATCGTCAAACAAAATGTGACCTTGCTGCAGAATCTGTTGACGGGCTTGACTAGTGCGAAAACGTACCAGGAAAACTCCATTAGCACAGAAGGAAATCTTATCAATGGTATAATTTGACCATAAGCGCTTGAGAAAACCTTCAACCACTTCAACAGGCGGATTCGCACCAAGGACAAACCCATACACAGAATTTTTCCAATATTCTAACTCTTCTTTCACATCATCATCTGAGAACTGCAGCAAGTCAGAGGGTTCCTCCGGAATGCTAGCCAAAGGTTGCTTCCCACGGCGTCTGGTTTGAATAACCCAATCTTCAGTAGGGGCTAAAGAATCCAAATCATACGCAGGAATTCCGACCAATTGATTAACATTCGCCGTCTTCTGAACTTGCTCACAATCAGGTCCACCAACTACTACGGTAGTCGAAGACGAGACAGACCAAGAAGCTTGTTTATTTGGTAATTGTATTGGTTTATTTGAGATTAGAGGAGGGAATTGAATTGGGTCAGTACAATCGATCGACATCGATTAATTTTAGGGATTTTTTAATTAGGGTTTGCAGAATTAGGGTTTACTGATTTTTTTGGGAGTTTTTGTTTTTTTTCTCTCTCTCTCTCTCTCTCTCTCATTTTTTTCGGTTTTATGTTATCATTGTAAAGATAAGGGTTATATTGGTATACCGTTGGCTTGTAGTGTTGTGAAGATTCTAGCAGCATGGTTGTGTGGAAGTAACCTTCTTTAGTTGGTATTATCCGTTGTGGTTGTATAATTGGTATTTAGTTATTCAGATATGAGTTCGGCTACGAGGACGTAACTGTTGGAAAATGTGTCCTCAACAATAGTGCGATCACATGATTTAATATCTTAATTATATCTCATACTAAGAATACGAAAGGGATGATTCTTTATACAGTCGACTGATCATTATTAATCGGTAATGATTGGCTGACTAGAGTTTGACATTACTGTCGTGTGACGGTGGTGGTCTGTTGATCCCTTTAGGTCACACCTATAGGATGAGGCCCAAATAGATATTTAATTAATTGTATGCGATACAGATTGATTAATTCCGTAATTATGGGAGTGCGATTTTGCATCTTATTGTAATGTGATTAAATAAGATTTAATTTAGTATTTAAGTGTTAAATTGCTAAATTAGTTGAGGTTTTATATAAGTTTTGAGATAGAGGTAATTAGTTATTTAAAGTTACAAGAAGTTGTAATTTTAACTAACTAGTAATTGTAGGACCCATTATATGTTGATATAATGGTAGTATACTACTCAAAAAGTGGAGTGTATATTATATTATTAATTATAATATTTAAGTGTTAAATGATTACATTAATAATTAATTATGTAAGATAGTTAAACATATGACTTATAAGCATTTGTGGGACAAATGACAAAAGGCAAAAATGGACCAAAATGGGTCCATATTTCCGGTCAAATAAGAGAACAAAAGATGCTTCTTTTGTTTCTGTTTATTTTGGTCAGAGTGTGATAGTTGTTGGAGCTGTTGTCCTCCACAAATTAGTGTGATAACATTTGTAAATCTCTTACAGGTTCACAAGGGTATACTTCGTATATTTAATCAGTTGATTAACGTTTACCTAATAACGGTTGGCTTGCTAGAAAGTTTGACGTTATTATCATACAGATGGCGGTGATCAACTGGTCCATAAAGATCACACCTATAGGACGTGTTTGAGAAATGTGGTTATAGAAATATAATTACATTGATGCTCAAAATGACTAAAAAGTTAGTCAATGTGTTGATGAGATAATTATTTAATGAAAATTAAATAATATTAAGTTGAGACTAATTAACTGTCAATTCGTAAATTAAATATAATAAGTTATATTTAAATCTATACTAAATAATAAAACAACAACCACAACACATTTTTTTCCCACAAAACTACTCATACCTCATTTCTATTTAAAATCAATGTATTTCCTAAAATAACTCCTAAATTGAAGCAATAAATAAAGAAAAACAAATTAAGTTTGTTAACTCATTTTCAAATACCATATATTTTCGATATTTTAAGATATTTTTTGGTATATAGTATTTCTAAGTTATACTTAGCAATTAAAATATTAAACGATAATATGTAACATGGAACTATTGATTGCTTTTGAAATTCTTAGTATGTATTAACTAGCCTTACACAGTTATATGTATCATGCGGTAAGAAAAATAATTGAGCGATAGTCCATAATGGAATTATGTTTATGGTCATTTAACGTATACATGAAATTATTTTTCTTAGCAATATCGTCAGTGAAATAAGCCTAATTTTTTGGTATATCATATAAATATTTTTGAACGGATTTTCTAAAAATTATTAGACTTCTCTTATTTTAAGCCATCTTAGATTGAGTTTCGGCAACCTAATATTGCTCAATTGTCTCAATATCCTGTATTTAGCAGCTTTAATTGTTATTTATATGGTACTATGAAAAATAAAAGTTATTTTTTGTCAAATGATCACGGATGTACAAGCAAATTGGTCTTTAAACGTGTCATCGGATAAGGTTTTGTGAAAACGGAAAGCTAATTTTTTGTATTTAGTCTATTAACAAGTTTAATATACTGGACGAGTCATATATAATACATGTCATGTTATATGGGTCAGAGGCAGACCAAAGTTAGAATACGGGTCATAATAATAATCTAGCACCTTTTTTTAACATCTTCACTACAATAAAAATATATTTTTCAATTAAATCATATTTGATACCACTATTTTAATCATATTCATTTCTTATTGAAGTCATAATTCTTACATTGAAAAATTATAATAACAAAGTTTCTTTTAAATAATTGTTTTTTATATCATGTTTATGATTTAAAAAAACCGCAACTTAGTAATGGTTATTATTTATTATTCCATTTTTTATACATAGAAATTAACTATTTTCATAACAATATATACCATTAATTATTAATGTTTTAGTGATATTTAATATACATTTATCATCATCTTAATTTCAATCCATTAGATAGAACATGTCAGGTTTGGCCCAGAAATAACGAGTCATTAAGAGTTGTGGAACATTCGGATTACATGTTATAATTTACAGAACTTGACTGTTAAATGGATCAAACGTTCGGGTTTAAGGGTTGGGCCGGGTTAAATTTTAACAGTTTTAATTGTAATGCATGATTAATGCTTTTCACTAATTTTGTTATCTTAAGAACCTTAATTGGTGTAATTAACCGCCAAAATCATTGGGCAAAAATATGATAAGTTAGGTTCAAAAGGATTGATAGAAATGCTTAAGATATTTTCTAAAGTAAGAAGTTTAAAGTGGATAGAGAAAATATTAATTTTGCAATAAATTTATAAGTCAACCTTTTAAATTCTTTTATATATTCCCGTGCAACTTTGCACGGGTTTTAAGCTAGTTAAATATATATAAGGTTAGTTTGGACGAATTAATCTGTTAATTCGTAGCTAAATATAATCAGTTGTATTTAATATCAACAAGTTGGACGTGTCATAGTGGTAATAGTGAGGGTACACAAGCCAAGAGGTCATGGGTTCGATCCTCACTAGATGACAATTTAACACACTTTATATATTTTTGGAAAGACCAAAATAAGGAGAAAAAAATACTCCTTATTTCGGTTCACTTGGCCGAAATTAGGGAAAGTTTTTCTTTTCCTAATTGACTCCAAGTTTCGGTCTGTATAAAAATAAAGGTAGAGAATTATTTCTACCCTAATGCTTTTTCTTGACCTTGCCTCCTCTTTCTCATCACAAGAACACAAAGACAATTAAATTTTACAAAAAATTTTAGATTGATTTCTAGCATAATCAAAGGGCATATCTCAGATCGTCTTGGGTGCAACTAATAGGCGAATATCAATTTTGATATTGTTCTTAGGCCATATTTTCTAGGATCAAAGGTTATTTCTGAATCCTTTACTTTTGTTTATGTATTTTATTTTATGACCATTGATCATCTTTATTAAATCGTTATAATCCTTCAAGTTTAAGGGAAGTATACAGATTTATTTCCCACAAGGGGTATCAGAGCACTAGGCTACGATTTTAATTTTGATGATTTTCATAAAATTTGTATGTGAACAATAGGATTTTCGGAAAAAAAAATTAGGGTTTCGATTTTTTTTTGTGGTTCGAAAATCTTTGTGCCGTTTTTTCTTGCCGTTTTTTTTTCTTTCAGTTTGATGATATTTTTCCATTCTATTTTTCATATTATAGTTTATAATCAGTTAAAATTATCATATGAAGAATTGGTAGTTTTGATTTAATGCAGATTAAGTTAAAATTAAATGGAATCGTCATGTTTATGATAAAAAGATTGTTTTTGCTATATAGTTTTTGGCATATAAATTGATCATGTTTATTATTTCATATGCTAATCATGTTCTAATAGCAAAGGTAAACAATTTAGTCATCAAATCTTGTTTTAGGGCATATTGCCGCAAAAAGAAAAAAAAGGAGATCGTTTTTTTAGGGTTTACCGAAAAAAAAAAACTTTATTTTAATTTTATTTTTGGTAAACCGAGAAAAAGAAAAAAAATGAAGAAAGTTTTTTTTGTTGCCTTTTTGCCGAAAAAGAGAGAAAAAAAAATTTATGGAAAGTTTTTCCTTGTTTTTCCTATTTACCGAATTAAAATAGGAAAGGGTTTTTATTTTATTCAGCCGTGACAGCTGAAAAAATATAAAAAAAAAAATTTGTTTTTTTCAGCCGTGACCAATTTAAAAAAATTGAATTTGTTTTTTTTTTTTTTTTGGCCAATTAGTTATTGTGAATCGGTTCACAATTTAATGATACCGAGTTATTTTAAAGCAGTTTAAAATTTTGACGGATAGAATTCATATTACAAGTTTAATAGGGATTGAGAATGAAATTAATGTGATTAAATTGCGGAATTGTCACTTAATTTAATTTAAATATGTGGTTTGGATAAATTAATCAACATAATTAATGTATTGTATTATGTATGTTTAATTTATTTTAGTTGATGCTTTTATTTTTGTTGAATGAATCGAATGAATGAATTTTATTTACGTATTTATTTTTGCAATCGGTTGTATTTTGTAATACTTAGTGTGGCCTTAGTCAATCATGTTTTCGTAATGAAGGAAACATGATTTCTTATGTAATTATGAGATCTCGAATCTCCTTTATTTTAGTTTTGGGTTTTTGAAATTAGAAAGTAATTAATAGGTCAATTATGTAATTTTATTTATTGTAATTTCAAAGAAGACTAAAGATGAAGATTCAAGCTCACTCCCGCTACATGGATCAAGATGGAACATCAAGACAAGCTTCTCGGGTCCAAGGATGGATTCCAAACTTGTATTTATTGTTCATTTTGATAGGATAGGCCACACTAGGACTTTTACTGTTTTTTTTACGTTTTTCATTTTATTGCTTTTCATTCACATGCTAGTAATTGCATCATATTCCGCCTAAAACCAAACCACCTACTACTAAAATGCATGAAAATTGACTCATATAGTTGTATGTTAAGTTTTCATGGACATGCAGATGTCACAGTCTATAAGCCATCACTTTAGTTTAAATCATTCTCGCATGCTAGATAATAGTTCACTTAAAATGAATTAAAAAGTTGATGGGATCTTCCTCTAAAAGGGAAATTGAGATTAGTCTTTATGAGGGCAAACATCTATGAATCCCTTCTTCGTCGGTAGGCCTAATATGACCCCTTCTACGTTGGGTAAGTAGTTGTGTTGACATAGTTTACCTCAACATCATAGTCCGAAGAGTTTCTCGTGATTATGATGGACTAAAGATAGTATTTACAAAAATTTATCGACCAAGAATTCTAACGGTACAATTAGCTAAAAGGTTAGCTTATCAATTTACAGAAAATTGAGTCTTGGGGTCATTTATATAATTCTTGAGGGAGGTCAATTGTATAAATGTTTTGAGTCTTCGCGTTATGACATTAGTTCATTAGACTTAAAATAAAAACGATGCACATGCTTATTATTTTATTCTTCTTTCGCAGTGTAGAACACGCTTATTATCAATAATACTGTTACAACAAATGCCTGGAAATAACGCAATCCCAATGCCTAGTGCCACACTAGATCGTTCGTCCTAGATTAAAATGTTCATGGACCAAATGAATCACCCACTCGACCAAGAATGATGGGTCCAATTTTGCGGACCGGGAGGCGGCACTACGGAATGTCGCCATCGCCGACGGTAAGCTCGGTATTTAATCGAGCCAATACCGGCCAACCCAGGCCCAAATGCGGAATCAACGAGTCACTCGCTTATAGTGATTTCGTTATGGAAGCGGGTGCGATAAAGAACGTACTCATCTTTGCAATGGAAACCAATTTGCAGAGACGCTTCATTGCCCAAGGTGCAAACAAGATTTTCACCACGCTCACTAACGAGTTCTCAAAGGCACCGAGAATCGTTACATATGAGCATACCTGTCGCTTCTTTGATGCGAAACTCCAGAAGGGCCAACCGGTTAGCCCACACATTCTTCACATGATTGAGAATGTCGAGAAACTGGAGTCACTGAATTGTAGAATCAGTGAGAGCATTGTCATTGACCGAATGCTTCATTCTCTTCACGATGGTTTTGCCCTTTTTAGGGCGAACTACTACATGAATGACTTGAAAAAGAGTCCTCATGAGCTACACTCCCTTCTCGTACAGACCGAGAAGGATATGAAATTGAGTGGGAGCATGAAGCAGGATGTTCTCACGATTCACAACAAGAGTAAAGGTAAGGGCAAGGCTTATGGCGACCTAGCTGTAGGTAAGCCAAAGTTTAAGAAGCCAGGAAACGGTAAGAGTGCGCCTGGTGAGACTAGTGGCTCACAGGGCAAGACAAAGAGCAAGGGCGGTGACATAGAGTGCCACCATTGTCACAAGATGGACATTGGAGGAGGAACTGTCCCGTCTACCGTGAGGACATCAAGGCACGCCGCGTCGTTCCTGTTGGTATGTCATCTTATATTCATATGATTGAGATTAACCATGCAAGTTTCGGAACTTGGGTACTAGATACTGGTTGTGGTTCTCATCTGTGTAATCATTTGTAGGGCCTAAAGAACATCATACCTCTCGAAAAAGGTGATGTGGACCTGCGAGTCGGGAATGGAGCACGAGTAGCTGCTGCCTCGAAGGGAACATATGTAATCCAACTCCCTAGTGGTTTTGAGTTATCTTTAAATAACTGTTACTATGTACTCAGTTTATCTAAGAACATTATTTCTGTTTCCGTACTTGCTAAAGACGGTTTTACATTTTCAATAAAGGATAATAGTTGTATTTTCTCTTTTAATGAAATGATTTATGGCAAAGCAGTTTCCATGAATGGAATTTATATCTTAGATCAAACTACGGAAGTATTACACATGAATAATAAGAAATTAAAGGTTGGTGACAAAGATCAAACCTATCTATGGCATTGTCGAATGGGACACATAAATGAGAAACGCGTAAAGAAACTCGTCGATAATGGGACTATTCCCTCATTCGGTTTTTCTGCATATGGCACGTGTGAATCATGTCTCATTGGCATGATGACTCGAATTTCCTTCAAAGGTGTTGGAATGCGCGCTAGTGACCTATTAGGACTCATACATACGGATGTATGTGGACCTATGTCAATTACCGCTAGAGATGGCTATAGATATTTTATCACTTTCACGGACGATTTGAGTAGATACGGATATGTCTACTTAATGAAGCATAAAAGTGAGTCCTTTGAGAAATTCAAGGAATACCAGAATAGGGTACAGAACCAACTGGGTAGAAAGATTAAAGCACTCCGTTCAGATCGGGGTGGCGAATATCTTTCAAATGAGTTTGATCAACACCTAAAAGACTGTGGAATCGTTTTTCAGTTAACTCCACCTGGAACACCTCAATTGAATGGTGTGTCTGAACGGAGAAATCAAACCTTACTTGATATGGTTCGATCCATGATGAGTCACACCATAGTGCCCGATTCATTATGGGGTTATGCTATTTTGTCAGCTGCTCTTATACTTAACCGAAGTCCGTCTAAAGCTGTCGACAAGACTCCATATGAAATGTGGAAGGGAACAATACCTAACTTGTCCTTTATTCGGGTTTGGGGCTGCGAGGATTATGTCAAGTGCAGACACGAGGATAAGCTCGGCCCGCGATCGGTCAAGACATACTTTATAGGTTATCCAAAAGGAACATTTGGTCATTACTTTTATTCGCCAACCAAACATCGAGTTTTTGTTGCGGCTAGTGCGACGTTCTTAGAGAAAGAATTTCTCGAGAACAAGTCGAGTAGTAGAACCTTCGAGCTGTCGGAGATTCCAGAACCAACAACCGAGGAACAGATGGAGGAAGCTGTACCTCCAACTGATGATACGGTTAATATTCCTGAGGAACCTAGGAGGTCGGGTAGAGACTCTCATCCTCCGGAGAGATACATTGGTATGGTCGAGGAGAATGACGTTTTACTTCTAGAAAGTAATGAACCCGCAACCTATAAAGGTGCTATGGCCTGTTCCGACTCAAAGCTATGGCTCGAAGCCATGCAATCCGAGATGGACTCCATGTATGAGAATAACGTATGAGATCTAGTTGATTTACCAAATAAGGTAAAACCTCTACAAAGGCAAAAATGGCTTTACAAAATAAAGCGTTCTGTAGACGCGCAACCAGATATCTATAAGGCACGACTTGTGGCAAAAGGTTTCACTCAAGTGCAAGGATTGCATTATGATGAGATTTTTGTACCTGTAGTCATGCTACGTTCCATTCGGATAATCTTAGCGATTGCCGCATTTCATGATTATGAGATTTGGCAAATGGATGTGAAAACCGCCTTCTTAAACGGTTATTTGGAGGAAGAGTTGTACATGGTGCAACCCGAAGGTTTCATAGATCCTAAACATCCTAAGAAGGTATGCAAGCTTAAGCGTTCCATTTATGGACTTAAGCAAGCTTCTCGGAGTTGGAATCATCGTTTCGACCAAGTGATAAAAGAGTATGGCTTCACTCGATCGGTCGAAGAACCTTTCTTATATATCAAGTCGAGTGGGAGCAAGATTGTGTTCTTAATATTGTATGTCGATGACATACTCTTGATTGGGAATGACATTCCTCTCCTATCTTCGGTTAATGAATGGTTGAAGAACCATTTCCAGATGAAAGATCTGGGTGAGGCACAACGTATTTTGGGAATCCGTATCTACCGAGATAGATCACGACGGACGTTATCACTTAGTTAGGAGTCTTATTTGGATAAGGTTCTTGAGAGGTTCAGCATGACCAACTCCAAGAAGAGGAACCTTCCTATGACGACTGGGATGCAGTTGAGAAAGTCTCAGTCACCCACGACGCCTGAAGGGATAGAGCGCATGAGTCGTGTTCCTTATGCATCTGCAATAGGATCGATCATGTATGCCATGATATGCACACGTCCAGACGTGGCATATGCATTGAGTATGACGAGTCGGTACCAAAAGACTCCAGGTGAAACACACTGGATAGCAGTAAAAAATATCCTCAAGTACCTACGGAGGACAAAGGATTGGGTATTGACTTATGGAGGCGATACTAAGCTATGCGCAATCGGTTACGCAGATGCTAGCTTCCAAACGGATCGAGATGATTCAAAATCTCAGTCCGGGTTCGTCTTCACTCTTAATGTTGCTGCCGTCAGCTGGAAGAGTTCCAAACAGAGTGTTGTAGCAGATTCTACTACTGAATCTTAGTACTATGCCGCTTCGGAGGCAACAAAGGAAGCGATATGGATGCGTCAATTCTTACAAGGGCTTTCGGTAGTTCCTAGTTCGAATGACCCGATCACCATCTATTGTGACAATAGAGGTGCCATCTTCCAGGCTAAGGAGCCAAAGTCTAGCAACAAATCTAGACATATACTTCGGAAGGCTCACCTGATCCGTGATTACGTGGAGCAAGAAGTGATAGTGATTGACAAGATTGCGACGGATGATAACATCGCGGATCCTCTCACCAAACCATTGAATTATGATAAGCATGTAGGGCATGTTAACTCCATGGGAATTAAACATGTTCCTGAGTTGTAGTACTTGATTATGGATTTGATATATTATCTTTTTCATATACTATTTATAACTTCATCGTTTTATATATATAATATTTTGTTTTTCATGTGGATTGTACTGACAACATTGAACGCCACAAAGTGAACTGAATTACATTATATTTGTTTTGGTCCGTAATCACCAATGTGAGCTGATAACTCCGGCTATTATATTGTGCAGTTGATTGATGGTGGGTTCAACGAGCCATAAGTTAAACGGTTGACTAATCGATCACAGATACGAGATTATGACGATACCTCGTAGGACAACTTTTTGTGACAACGTAATGGAGTCCTAAATGTTTTATAACATTCGGAGCCAGGTCGTGGATAGGATATCCATTGTGTACCTAGAGTCGATTCTTTTGACTATCAACTGTCTCTTGAGATTAAGGCAGTTTTTGGGTGACTTTGGTTTCTTTCTCACGGTCTCACCGTGAATCGGGGCTAAGTAGATTTTTTCTCGGGTCATTTCATACTGTGCTTATATCTCGCAAGATCCGAGTTGAGGAAAATATCCAACCTTTATCGGGTATAGTAATTTCTCGGGGCCACTCGAGGAGTTGTAACTGAAATGCATTGCCATGCTCGAATGTTGATTCGTTTATCAGTTAAGTTACTCTCTAGTCGGGAAAACCACTCTTGATACTGATCGCTTGTAAAATACGACCTTTGTGAATTCGGATTTGCAAATTGTTTTACATTGAGTGGGAGAAATTTTATAGGATATGAGAATCGGTTATCGCACATACACTTGTGAGGACATGTGGGAGTTTGTTGGAGCTGGTGTCCTCCACAAATTAGTGTGATAACATTTGTAAATCTCTTACAGGTTCACAAGGGTATACTTCGTATATTTAATCAGTTGATTAACGTTTACCTAATAACGGTTGGCTTGCTAGAAAGTTTGACGTTATTATCATACAGATGGCGGTGATCAACTGGTCCCTAAAGGTCACACCAATAGGACGTGTTTGAGAAATGTGGTTATAGAAATATAATTACATTGATGCCCAAAATGACTAAAAAGTTAGTCAATGTGTTGATGAGATAATTATTTAATGAAAATTAAATAATATTAAGTTGAGACGAATTAATCACAATTCGTAAATTAAATATAATAAGTTATATTTAAATTAAATATATATAAGGTTAGTTTGGACGAATTAATCTGTTAATTCGTAGTTAAATATAATCAGTTGTATTTAATATTAACAAGTTAAATGAGTCATAGTGGTAATAATGAGGGTACACAAGCCAAGAGGTCATGGGTTCGATCCTCACTAGATGACAATTTAACACACTTTATATATTTTTGAAAAGACCAAAATAAGGAGAAAAAAATACTCCTTATTTCGGTTCACTTGGCCGAAATTAGGGAAAGTTTTTCTTTTCCTAATTGACTCCAAGTTTCGGTCTGTATAAAAAGAAAGGTAGAGAATTATTTCTACCCTAATGCTTTTTCTTGACCTTGCCTCCTCTTTCTCATCACAAGAACACAAAGACAATTAAATTTTACAGAAAATTTTAGATTGATTTCTAGCATAATCAAAGGGCATATCTCAGATCGTCTTGGGTGCAACTAATAGGCGAATATCAATTTTGATATTGTTCTTAGGCCATATTTGCTAGGACCAAAGGTTATTTCTGAATCCTTTACTTTTGTTTATGTATTTTATTTTATGACCATTGATCATCTTTATTAAATCGTTATAATCCTTCAAGTTTAAGGGAAGTATACAGATTTATTTCCCACAATAGTGACTTGTCATATGAGCTTTAATCATACCTATTCTTACACTACTCTACCTATACTTTACAAATGATTAAAAACCAATGGAAAAGATTCTCCCCCATGCATCAAACCCACCGGTTTTTGCTCTTCAAATAGAGCATTAGTTGCTCATTTTTTCATCTTGTCCTTTGCTTGTTATTACTTCATCTTACCTCACATGCAAAGTCATAAAAAACTCTCTAAAATACTAATACTCTCCAACTATTACTAGAGGTAGTAATACTAGAAATATTAGTAATATTAAGGGAACATATTTACTACATATCTAGTTAATATTAGTAGGAATTTTTGGGATTAATCTTGGGTGCAACTTATTGGAGTGGCTTCTATACTTGGAGCCTTAGTAGGATCATCCATTACATTAAGCTCAAGAACAAGTGAAGGAAGGTGACCTTACTTGTGTCCAATATTTCGAACCAACCTACAATATAAGGAACATTGTTTTTCTCATAAATCATTTATTTTGTTATGCATGCACTAGATCTAAAGAACAAATAATTAACAAGTTAGTTAGTTCACTATTAGAGGAGTCTAATAATAGGTATATGAACCTAACAAGTGGTATCAGAGCATAGGATGTTGCATGCATAATCGATTATTGTTTTTCCGAGTTAAAATGTTAACATATAAAACTAAAAATTTGTGATTTATAAGAATAAGCCACGAAATCAGCATGCATGTTATATATTCTGGTCCTAAAATGTTTTTAGGTCATTTTTATGATTTATAGAAATTTATTGCTCATTTTAAGGATTTTTGGTCATTTTATTACATTTTTATGACTAAAATGGGAATTAAAATGCTAAAAATGGTTAAACTAAGTTTCTGACCTTGAAATTTTATATGACCTCACATGCATATTTTATAAGTTGTATGTAAAATCTAGTATTAATTTGATTAATATTGCATGATTTATGATTTTTATGAGATAAAAATGGATTTAAAGAGGTAAAATGGTTAACAATAGTTAAACTTCGAACCAGGCCATGAAACTTTAATATGTTGTCACATGCAGGATTTACAGAGTGTATGTAAATTTCGAGATTTAATGATCTCTTTTTGCATGATTTATGGATTTTTAGAGTAAAAATGGCATAAATAGTGACTATTTTAACAAAAATAGCTAAAACGTATTGCATGGCATGAGAAAATTATTTTAGATTGCATAAATATCCCACTTAACAGATATAAAGTTTTAAAAATAATGGGAGTAATTTTTGGATACTTTAAATATTTTATGAGATAAAACCGATAAAATGCAACTATATTTACTCAAAATTAATTCGAAAATTTTAATCATGATTTTTGACATTATGAGTGTCATGGAAATATTCCAGAATGTTCAAAAATTTAAAATTCAAATTTTGAAATTTTTATAATTTAATTTGGATTTGTTTCATATAAATAATGATTTTAAGGTCAAAAATGAGCATAAAACTTAAATCAAGTTGAATTATTGTCAAAAATTGAGTGATGACTAATTTTGAGTCCTAAAGAGTGTTAGGATAATCAACTTGAGCTTAGATGTTATTTAAGTGTTAATTAGTGATTTTAAAATATTATTATCACGCATTTCCATGAAACCGAGTTATATATACGACATACGTTAAATAAGGCGATTTGGCACATAATTTGGCATGATAGGTACATATTATAATGCTGAATATTTCAATTGTTGAATGTCTTTTATTTATATAATTTTAAATTATGTAATTTTATCTTAGTATGGCCTTAGTTTTAATCGATATTACCCGTAATGAAAGGGAATATTGATTCGGTTGTAATTTAATGTGATCTTGTATCACTTTTATTTTATTATTTTTTCCATTTTACAAATGTATAATAGGAATAACTTTGTATTTTTATTATTATTTGTAATTATGGAGCATCTTCCAAGACGGTGCCATTCAGAAAGGTGATCTGACGAAGACAGTGTCTTGGGAAGCGTGCCACTTGAAGATTCAAGGGACCAAAGGAGTTCGTTTCCGAATATGTAATAGATTATTAGATTTTCTATTTAGGAAGGCCATACTAGGAATTTTTATTTATTGCTTGGCATTTCTTTTAATATGTTACATGCATTGCCAAATCACCATAACAACAACATGCATATCAAATCGACTCATCGACCGTGTCAATTATAATTATCGTAGTTTAGTTCAATTAAAACGTGATAGATAATAAATTGACAAGACCTTTCACATATAATAATTGAGAAATAGCCTTACCAAATAGTAGAAACCATGAATCCCAATTTCATAAGGGAGTTGAGCCGACTTTACCGTAATACAAACCTTGTTACGTTGGGTAAGTGGGTAATAAAATGTTATTACATCGAAATTTGGATTGAGCTCAACGGAAGTATTCGTGACCATAGTCGCATGTGTTCCGGGCTAAAGATGAAAATTAGAGTAATTTTTATCGACCGAGAGTTCTAGAAGTAGAATCGATTAAGGGGTTAATCCACCGAGTTATATTAATAAGGCATGACTCGGCTTACCATACCCGTATTAATATGAATTTGGATCTCGGAATCATTTATGTTAGTTGGGTGGAGGTCACTACATAGATGCTTAAATACTTGTGTTAAAATATGCGAGTACTATAAAACGATAGATGTTAATTAATTCCTTCATTTCTTATTTTATAGTTTGGTTGGTAAGATGTTTTTGTGTTGAGTTTTGGTTTGGTTGTTGCGTCGGGAGTGTGGTGTTTGTCTTTTCTTTGTTGTGGTTTGAACTTCGGGGACGAAGTTCTTTTTAAGGAGGGAAGACTGTAATACTATGGTTTTATGAGTCTCTGGTTACTCTATCAAGTGGGCCTTACTCTGTCGAGTAAGGGTGTTTTGCGATTTAAAATAGTTTCTGACCTGTAGGGTACTCGATCGAGTAGCCTTGGTACTCGATCGAGTAGGCGGCACTCGATCGAGTACGTCAGTTACTCCATCGAGTAGCCCGGTTTACGGGTAATATTTTGTCGGGTTTTGTTAATAATGCGAATTAATATATAAACACTTCCGTCACTTTCATAATACGCTTTTACAAACCTAATTACTTTGAAAAAGAGATTTCAACCTACGTACTTCGCATTCATCGCATTATTGACAAATCCCGGAGCTTGGAAGGTCGGAATTCATCTTTCTTTAAATCTTTGTGATCCTTGCATCGAGGGTAAGATCTACGTACCGAATTTGTTATATTTAATTAAGTCTCGTTAAACCTCAATTTTGGGAATTGGGGATTTGTGTTAGCTTTGTGTGGTTAGTGATATATGTGATGTTATGTTAGGAGGAGGATTCGTAGAGGAGGCCTTTTGATAACAGCTGTTGAGATCGTCTGACTGTATTGCATTCCAGGTAGGGTTTCCCTACTCAGTATTAGTCCCATAATGTGTTGGTGGTGATTTGTGATTGTTGATTGTTATCATACGAGTATTGTGACAGTTGTTGGTTTTGATTGCTGTTTAGTAGTTGTGATTGATTGTATCTGTCTGTTTTCTTCGGGGTGCATCCCTGGATGAGTGGAGTCACTTACGGGAGTGGCTTCATGCCCATTATTCGCCTTCTGTGGAACCCGCCACAGAAGGGATGTGCACATTAATGGATTTGAGTTTATCGCTCGACGGAGATGAGCGGGGCTTAGGTGGGAACGGCTGCGGTCCCCCCACTGGCGGCGAGGAGTAACCTGTTGATACTGTCGTTTCGTACCAAAAATAAAATACCTAGATTACTGCTAACAGAAGTCAGCGGCAAGTAGGGTCGATCTCCACAGGGAGGCGGTGTACTATCTATTTGTCTATTTATCTGTCTAATGTCACGATGGGGGTTGAATTGATTGTGTTAACTAAACTAAAGACTAAGCAAGGGAAATAAAAAGGAGAAATTAACAGAAGATAAGGGAGTATGCTAGGAGTCGGTCTACCGTGGCAGCTATCAAATCTTATACTATTGGGAATACTGAGGCGATTAAACTATTGATAAGAAGAGCTATGGTCGTCACCTTTCGGTCCTTAAACCGCCCTAGAGCGTAAAATGACTTAACTTTCGCCCTCACTGCAATACCCTATTGTAATTAAGCAAGCCTTCCCTTCCAATCTTTCGATCTAGGTCGGGGTTAACTAGATTTATGGTCTCTTGCATGCATTCATTCAACCGGATAACAGTTAAATTGCCTAATACAATTCCTATCGCAAGTCTAACCTATTCAAGTCAGTTAAAACATCGCTACCACGGCTTCCCTAATCCTAACATACTACGGGAATTAGCTACGCATAATTAAAGGAAGAACGAGAAATAAAGGAGAAACAATAAATAACATTAAGAAATTAAGGAGAAAAAGGGAGAGAAATTACTGAATTAAATAGTCCGGAAATGAAAGAACAAAGTAACAGTGTAAAAGTAACAGTCTGAGAGAGAAGAGAAGAGAGAGAGAAAACCCCTAATTATGTCGACCTAACTCCTATTTATAAGAAATTAGGAGTTTAATTAAACCTAATGACGGAAAATAACTAAAAAGCCCAGCCCGTCAGCAAAATCCACTCGATCGAGTAACTAAATCACTCGATCGAGCAAAGGCATAAAAGGAACTGGTCGATCGAAAGGAAAAATAGTCGATCGAGTACTTATTCATCCTAAACCACTCGATCGAGAAGAAGTGGCTCTCGATCGAGCAAATGGGCTCTCGATCGAATAGAAACAGTTCTCGATCGAGCACTTCTCAGCGCGTAATTCCTGCTTCGCGCACTGAACTTCAAACGGCTGCCATTTCTTCGTTACTTGGTCAAACAGGGTGATTCCGGTGGCGTTGGAAAGCTAAGAGGACAAACTTTCATCTCCAATTGGAATCACCTGAATATCTGTTGTAGAACTCGAGATATGGCTCTTACAAGCAGGAACTAGCAAATTGAAGCACTCTCTTGGCTCGCCTAACTTCCTTACTCCAATGCGCATCTCAAAATAGTACTTTCCAAGCTCCGAATTATCTCTTCCTCCAAATGCATGCTAAACGGACGGTAAATAGCTTGATTTCACTACTTTCGGATCCATACCTGCAAATAAGACATAATAACCCAAAGTAGCATATTCGGGGCATTTCGTAGCAATAAACCACGATAAAGGCATAGAAATACGTGCATAAAATAGGCTAAAAAGACTATATAAAATGCACGTATCAAATCTCCCCAAACCAAACCTTTACTCGTCCCCGAGTAAACTAAAATGCAACTAATGGAACGGAAAAAGATAACTCGGAGCTAGCTACAAATGCCCACTTAAGCCAATTTAATGCAAGCAAACTAACACTTATAGCGAGTAATGATCAAATGCAAACAAGTTATAAGATGTTTATAATAAAGTCAAACCAAATCGACCTTGCAAGACCTTTAACAACGGACTCTCACGGGTCACTCTTTCTCTCATGAAGCAAAGGGTGAACATATATATGTAAGAGAGAAAGAAAAATAGTCGCTCACCTAGACTACGACCCACATAAACATGCATGCAACTAATATGATAGACAATTCTAGCTACCAAACATACATTTCAACCAAACAAGGTCCTCACACACGAGGGCTTACAAAAATATGGTAAAGTGAGGCAATGGGTAGGAAAAGGCAAAACATGTATGGGAATGTGGAGGTATAGGTGATCAAGCTAGTACCTAAACAGAACCATGTGAGACATATCCATTTCCAACTCAATTATGAAATAAGCACATGCCCTTCATTTGGCATAAAATCTCACCAAACCAAACTGAACATACTCCTCAAATGATAAAAGATAGAACATAGGAGTCAAACCGTCTCAAACAAAATCTTTTTTTTCTTTTTCTTTTTCTTTTTTTTTTTTTTTTTTTTTTTTTTGATTTCTTTTTCACGTCTTTTTTTTTTTTTTTTTTTTTTTCATCTCATCACGTTTTTTTTTTTTCTTTTTCGAATTCTTTTTCCTCCTCCTTCCTTCCTACCAACTCCAAATCAATAGAATATGAGCCAAACTTGATACAATAGACAATATACCGCAGAACAATCTAAACTAGCTTGACAAGGCAGGCCAAATTTGGATGTAGCTAAGGGTCAACTGGCAAATTTGGCTAATGTGGAGTTAAATGGGTAAAAATGAAAGAAAGGGAATTTGTAAGCACCTCCCTGCATGTGACACCAACCACTAACCCGAATGTATGTAGGCAAAAAGCAATTGAATTTCATATATGTGCAAATTAATGATACATGTTATGCAAGGAGTAACTACTCACAATCCTACATGAAACTGGTCATAAATGCCACCAGTTTATAAGGCTCTAAGTCTTAGAAATTATAAGTAGGTTGCCAAAATTTCAGGTCAAGTCTATTCGTTCAGCTAAATTAAACATTAACTCGTAGATATGCAATAAGACAAAGCTAAAAGATAACAGTTTAATGCAAGGCTTAAGCAAAAAGACAGTTGCAGTGCAATTTCATCACGGAAATCTACCGTTCCGACTCAACCTATATGCTAAAATAAACGTGAATTTTTTTGAATTTTTGAAATTTTTCAATTTTATGGAATTTTAAATTTTTTGAAATAAATAACAATGCAAACAGAAAATTAAACGTGATAACAGAAATGCAAATAAAAACAATATGCGGACACAGATATGGATGCATAACCTCCCCAAACCAAACCGTATAATGCCCCCATTGTACCAAAACATGGAAAGGAAATGCAAACTGAAGGAGAAAGAGAGTAAATGCGGAAAAACTCACAGGATAGCGCGAATAAAGGGACCTCCCCAAACCGACCATGAACATGGGAGGTTGCTTAGGGCCCGGAAAACCGTCTCAGGAAGCTAATCCAAGTCAATAGCACTCGATCAAGAGGAATAGTAGCTGATCGAGTAAGATGGGCGCTCAAAAACTGCTCGATCGAAAGGTAACTAGGTCGATCGAGTAGTTTCAGTTCTGCAGGTGGTCGATCGAGTGGAATATCTGCTCGATCGAGTGAATTTGGAAGCACAAGTGCTCGATCGAGTACAAAAAGTACTCGATCGAGTACTTCTCATCGTATTTCCTGCAAAATGCAATGAAAAATAGCCCGTAACTGACAAAAACAAGCATACTGAGATAGTCTATGGTATAAAAACCATTTATTACAACTGAAATGAATTAAAATGCAAAAATAAAATCGCCGGGTTGCCTCCCGGATAGCGCTAGCTTCAGTCAGGTCCCAGCTCGACCTTCTTTTCTTTGAGCCTCTATAATCAGCTACAATCAAAACAAATTCAAAGCGCGCAAAAGAATTGTCAAAAAGCTGCGCATGTGCTACACAAAAGAGTAAGTAGCACCAAAGTGGAATACAGAAATAGGAAATAAAAATATGTAAACATTTAAGTCTAACAAATTTCCTATGAGCGCTCCTAAATTTATCCACAAAATATAGGAGCGCGGGAGCAATTGTCAATAAAGTAGGGCCCCATTTCAGATTAACGAAATTAAAATGATAAGGACGGTGAAAAATCGTCAAATTATACGACCCTCTTTGGGAAGGGGTAAAGCATTGGGATGCGCAAAGAAAAAGTCAATCGAGGAAATTTACTATTAAGACAAACAATAAATAAATTATCGTTTACTACCTCGTGTTGGTCACTCTCAATGACGGAATCATCGACAAAGGAAGGTATTACCTCTTCCGTGCTAGGAGCAATTACCGACTCACCGCCTCTTTGACACCCTTCTTAGTGGAATTCGTCCCGTAAATCGCGCACCTCAAGTGCATCCAACTCGGCCTTGAATAGGGAAGATTCACCGTATCCATTATCGTCATCGAAATCGTCATCAAAATCAAACCCAAATGACGAACCAAAGCTCCCAATGGCCAACTCGGTCGATCGAAAGCGAATAATCACTCGATCGACCAACTTCCTCCCGAATTCCACTCGATCGAAAGGTGATATCACTCGATCGAGCACTTTCTTCTGGAAAATCACTCGATCGACCAATAATTGTCACTCGATCGAGTGATTCCTCCCTGTCTGTGCTGAAATCCTCGTGTGGGGCAGTGAAATATGATAGAAACTCGTCATCCGAGTCATAGAGATCATCCTCAACATTGGGTAACACGGTTTTCTCAGGGGAGAAACCGCTCTTAACAAGGTATACCTCTTCTTCTTGCATCTCACCGCTAATCGAGCAACTACGGACTCGAGCTCAAGGATTTGAGCATCCGCACGTCTATCACTCTCTTGCCTCACTCGATCATAATTCGCACTTGAGATACAAGTATCTCCATTAAAGACCTCGCCCGCAACCTCTTCTTCTTGTATCTCACCGCTAACCGAGCAATGTCGATTTCGAGCTTTTCAAGTCGCGAAGAAGTGCGTCTATCATGATCTTGCCTCTCTCGGTCACGATCTTGCAATTGAGATGCAAGTGTCTCCAATAAGGATTTCAGCTCCGCAATTTCTTCTTCTTGTATATCGGGAGGATCTTGTTGCGGTGGCCATTGATAGGGTGGATGTGGCGGCACAACTACAAATGCATTGTGCTCGGCAGAACCACATCTCCGTAAAGCGAGATCACCTACTGTTCCATATAATGGGACATCGGTGATGGGTCAAAGGTACTCAAGCCTTCCCTTTGACTGTCTTTCACCTAGAACTGTCTAGGTAGTACCTGTAAGGCCTATCAAAACAGCACTCAAGGAAAAAGATCAGAACGGCCTCAAGGGAAAAATCCCCTGAGGCTAAACACAGATAAAATTTAACAAATAAATAAATAGTTTGCCTCCCCGGCAACGGCGCCAAAATTTGATACTGTCGTTTCGTACCAAAAATAAAATACCTAGATTACTGCTAATAGAAGTCAGCGGCAAGTAGGGTCGATCTCCACAGGGAGGCGGTGTACTATCTATTTGTCTATTTATCTGTCTAATGTCACGATGGGGGTTGAATTGATTGTGTTAACTAAACTAAAGACTAAGCAAGGGAAATAAAAAGGAGAAATTAACAGAAGATAAGGGAGTATGCTAGGAGTCGGTCTACCGTGGCAGCTATCAAATCTTATACTATTGGGAATACTGAGGCGATTAAACTATTGATAAGAAGAGCTATGGTCGTCACCTTTCGGTCCTTAAACCGCCCTAGAGCGTAAACAGCTTAACTTTCGCCCTCACTGCAATACCCTATTGTAATTAAGCAAGCCTTCCCTTCCAATCTTTCGATCTAGGTCGGGGTTAACTAGATTTATGGTCTCTTGCATGCATTCATTCAACCGGATAACAGTTAAATTGCCTAATACAATTCCTATCGCAAGTCTAACCTATTCAAGTCAGTTAAAACATCGCTACCACGGCTTCCCTAATCCTAACATACTACGGGAATTAGCTACGCATAATTAAAGGAAGAACGAGAAATAAAGGAGAAACAATAAATAACATTAAGAAATTAAGGAGAAAAAGGGAGAGAAATTACTGAATTAAATAGTCCTAAATGAAAGAACAAAGTAACAAAGTAAAAGTAATGTGAGAGAGAAGAGAAGAGAGAGAGAAAACCCCTAATTATGTCGACCTAACTCCTATTTATAAGAAATTAGGAGTTTAATTAAACCTAATGACGGAAAATAACTAAAAAGCCCACCACAAAGAAAATCCACTCGATCGAGTAACTAAATCACTCGATCGAGCAAAGGCATAAAAGGAACTGGTCGATCGAAAGGAAAAATAGTCGATCGAGTACTTATTCATCCTAAACCACTCGATCGAGAAGAAGTGGCTCTCGATCGAGCAAATGGGCTCTCGATCGAATAGAAACAGTTCTCGATCGAGCACTTCTCAGCGCGTAATTCCTGCTTCGCGCACTGAACTTCAAACGGCTGCCATTTCTTCGTTACTTGCTCAAACAGGGTTATTCCGGTGGCGTTGGAAAGCTAAGAGGACAAAATTTCATCTCCAATTGGAATCACCTGAATATCTGTTGTAGAACTCGAGATATGGCTCTTACAAGCAGGAACTAGCAAATTGAAGCACTCTCTTGGCTCGCCTAACTTCCTTACTCCAATGCGCATCTCAAAATAGTACTTTCCAAGCTCCGAATTATCTCTTCCTCCAAATGCATGCTAAACGGACGGTAAATAGCTTGATTTCACTACTTTCAGATCCATACCTGCAAATAAGACATAATAACCCAAAGTAGCATATTCGGGGCATTTCGTAGCAATAAACCACGATAAAGGCATAGAAATACGTGCATAAAATAGGCTAAAAAGACTATATAAAATGCACGTATCAAATCTCCCCAAACCAAACCTTTACTCGTCCCCGAGTAAACTAAAATGCAACTAAAGGAACGGAAAAAGATAACTCAGAGCTAGCTACAAATGCCCACTTAAGCCAATTTAATGCAAGCAAACTAACACTTATAGCAGAACAGTCAAATGCAAACAAGTTATAAGATGTTTATAATAAAGCTGAACCGTCGACCTTGCAAGACCTTTAACAACGGACTCTCACGGGTCACTCTTTCTCTCATGAAGCAAAGGGTGAACATATATATGTAAGAGAGAAAGAAAAATAGTCGCTCACCTAGACTACGACCCACATAAACATGCATGCAACTAATATGATAGACAATTCTAGCTACCAAACATACATTTCAACCAAACAAGGTCCTGTCACAGCCGAGGGCTTACAAAAATATGGTAAAGTGAGGCAATGGGTAGGAAAAGGCAAAACATGTATGGGAATGTGGAGGTATAGGTGATCAAGCTAGTACCTAAACAGAACCATGTGAGACATATCCATTTCCAACTCAATTATGAAATAAGCACATGCCCTTTATTTGGCATAAAATCTCACCAAACCAAACTGAACATACTCCTCAAATGATAAAAGATAGAACATAGGAGTCAAACCGTCTCAAACAAAATCTTTTTTTTTCTTTCTTTTTCTTTTTCTTTTCGGTTTTTTTTTTTTTGATTTCTTTTTCACGTCTTTTTTTTTTTTTTTTTCATCTCATCACGTTTTTTTTTTCTTTTTCGAATTCTTTTTCCTCCTCCTTCCTTCCTACCAACTCCAAATCAATAGAATATGAGCCAAACTTGATACAATAGACAATATACCGCAGAACAATCTAAACTAGCTTGACAAGGCAGGCCAAATTTGGATGTAGCTAAGGGTCAACTGGCAAATTTGGCTAATGTGGAGTTAAATGGGTAAAAATGAAAGAAAGGGAATTTGTAAGCACCTCCCTGCATGTGACACCAACCACTAACCCGAATGTATGTAGGCAAAAAGCAATTGAATTTCATATATGTGCAAATTAATGATACATGTTATGCAAGGAGTAACTACTCACAATCCTACATGAAACTGGTCATAAATGCCACCAGTTTATAAGGCTCTAAGTCTTAGAAATTATAAGTAGGTTGCCAAAATTTCAGGTCAAGTCTATTCGTTCAGCTAAATTAAACATTAACTCGTAGATATGCAATAAGACAAAGCTAAAAGATAACAGTTTAATGCAAGGCTTAAGCAAAAAGACAGTTGCAGTGCAATTTCATCACGGAAATCTACCGTTCCGACTCAACCTATATGCTAAAATAAACGTGAATTTTTTTGAATTTTTGAAATTTTTCAATTTTATGGAATTTTAAATTTTTTGAAATAAATAACAATGCAAACAGAAAATTAAACGTGATAACAGAAATGCAAATAAAAACAATATGCGGACACAGATATGGATGCATAACCTCCCCAAACCAAACCGTACAATGCCCCCATTGTACCAAAACATGGAAAGGAAATGCAAACTGAAGGAGAAAGAGAGTAAATGCGGAAAAACTCACAGGATAGCGCGAATAAAGGGACCTCCCCAAACCGACCATGAACATGGGAGGTTGCTTAGGGCCCGGAAAACCGTCTCAGGAAGCTAATCCAAGTCAATAGCACTCGATCAAGAGGAATAGTAGCTGATCGAGTAAGATGGGCGCTCAAAAACTGCTCGATCGAAAGGTAACTAGGTCGATCGAGTAGTTTCAGTTCTGCAGGTGGTCGATCGAGTGGAATATCTGCTCGATCGAGTGAATTTGGCAGCACAAGTGCTCGATCGAGTACAAAAAGTACTCGATCGAGTACTTCTCATCGTATTTCCTGCAAAATGCAATGAAAAACAGCCCGTAACTGACAAAAACAAGCATACTGAGATAGTCTATGGTATAAAAACCATTTATTACAACTGAAATGAATTAAAATGCAAAAATAAAATCGCCGGGTTGCCTCCCGGATAGCGCTAGCTTCAGTCAGGTCCCAGCTCGACCTTCTTTTCTTTGAGCCTCTATAATCAGCTACAATCAAAACAGCTCAAAGCGCGCAGCAACCTGTCAAAAAGCTGCGCATGTGCTACACAAAAGAGTAAGTAGCACCAAAGTGGAATACAGAAATAGGAAATAAAAATATGTAAACATTTAAGTCTAACAAATTTCCTATGAGCGCTCCTAAATTTATCCACAAAATATAGGAGCGCGGGAGCAATTGTCAATAAAGTAGGGCCCCATTTCAGATTAACGAAATTAAAATGATAAGGACGGTGAAAAATCGTCAAATTATACGACCTACTGGGAAGGGGTAAAGCATTGGGATGCGCAGCAAAAGTCAACTGAGGCAATTTACTATTAAGACAAACAATAAATAAATTATCGTTTACTACCTCGTGTTGGTCACTCTCAATGACGGAATCATCGACAAAGGAAGGTATTACCTCTTCCGTGCTAGGAGCAATTACCGACTCAGCTGCCTCTTTGACACCCTTCTTAGTGGAATTCGTCCCGTAAATCGCAGCCTCAAGTGCATCCAACTCGGCCTTGAATAGGGAAGATTCACCGTATCCATTATCGTCATCGAAATCGTCATCAAAATCAAACCCAAATGACGAACCAAAGCTCCCAATGGCCAACTCGGTCGATCGAGCAGAATAATCACTCGATCGACCAACTTCCTCCTGAATTCCACTCGATCGAGCAGTGATATCACTCGATCGAGCACTTTCTCCTGGAAAATCACTCGATCGACCAATAATTGTCACTCGATCGAGTGATTCCTCCTGTACAGCGCTGAAATCCTCGTGTGGCGCAGTGAAATATGATAGAAACTCGTCATCCGAGTCATAGAGATCATCCTCAACATTGGGTAACACGGTTTTCTCAGGGGAGAAACCGCTCTTAACAAGGTATACCTCTTCTTCTTGCATCTCAGCTGCTAACTGAGCAACTACAGACTCGAGCTCAAGGATTTGAGCATCCGCACGTCTATCACTCTCTTGCCTCACTCGATCATAATTCTGCACTTGAGATACAAGTATCTCCATTAAAGACCTCGCCCAACCTCTTCTTCTTGTATCTCACCGCTAACCGAGCAATGTCGATTCGAGCTTTTCAAGTCGCGAAGAAGTGCGTCTATCATGATCTTGCCTCTCTCGGTCACGATCTTGCAATTGAGATGCAAGTGTCTCCAATAAGGATTTCAGCTCCGCAATTTCTTCTTCTTGTATATCGGGAGGATCTTGTTGCGGTGGCCATTGATAGGGTGGATGTGGCGGCACAACTACAGCCGCATTGTGCTCAGCAGAACCACATCTCCCAGTAGCAGATCACCTTTGTTCCATATAATGGGACATCGGTGATGGGTCAAAGGTACTCAAGCCTTCCCTTTGACTGTCTTTCACCTAGAACTCGTCTAGGTAGTACCCGTAAGGCCTATCAAAACAAAGACTCAAGGAAAAAGATCGGAACGGCCTCAAGGGAAAAATCCCCGAGGCTAAACACGATAAAATTTAACAAATAAATAAATAGTTTGCCTCCCCAAAACAACGGCGCCAAAATTTGATACTGTCGTTTCGTACCAAAAATAAAATACCTAGATTACTGCTAATAGAAGTCAGCGGCAAGTAGGGTCGATCTCCACAGGGAGGCGGTGTACTATCTATTTGTCTATTTATCTGTCTAATGTCACGATGGGGGTTGAATTGATTGTGTTAACTAAACTAAAGACTAAGCAAGGGAAATAAAAAGGAGAAATTAACAGAAGATAAGGGAGTATGCTAGGAGTCGGTCTACCGTGGCAGCTATCAAATCTTATACTATTGGGAATACTGAGGCGATTAAACTATTGATAAGAAGAGCTATGGTCGTCACCTTTCGGTCCTTAAACCGCCCTAGAGCGTAAAATGACTTAACTTTCGCCCTCACTGCAATACCCTATTGTAATTAAGCAAGCCTTCCCTTCCAATCTTTCGATCTAGGTCGGGGTTAACTAGATTTATGGTCTCTTGCATGCATTCATTCGACCGGATAACAGTTAAATTGCCTAATACAATTCCTATCGCAAGTCTAACCTATTCAAGTCAGTTAAAACATCGCTACCACGGCTTCCCTAATCCTAACATACTACGGGAATTAGCTACGCATAATTAAAGGAAGAACGAGAAATAAAGGAGAAACAATAAATAACATTAAGAAATTAAGGAGAAAAAGGGAGAGAAATTACTGAATTAAATAGTCCTAAAATGAAAGAACAAAGTAACAAATAAAAGTAATACCGAGAGAGAAGAGAAGAGAGAGAGAAAACCCCTAATTATGTCGACCTAACTCCTATTTATAAGAAATTAGGAGTTTAATTAAACCTAATGACGGAAAATAACTAAAAAGCCCAAATTTCACAAAAATCCACTCGATCGAGTAACTAAATCACTCGATCGAGCAAAGGCATAAAAGGAACTGGTCGATCGAAAGGAAAAATAGTCGATCGAGTAATTATTCATCCTAAACCACTCGATCGAGAAGAAGTGGCTCTCGATCGAGCAAATGGGCTCTCGATCGAATAGAAACAGTTCTCGATCGAGCACTTCTCAGCGCGTAATTCCTGCTTCGCGCACTGAACTTCAAACGGCTGCCATTTCTTCGTTACTTGGTCAAACAGGGTGATTCCGGTGGCGTTGGAAAGCTAAGAGGACAAACTTTCATCTCAAATTGGAATCACCTGAATATCCGTTTTAGAACTCGAGATATGGCTCTTACAAGCAGGAACTAGCAAATTGAAGCACTCTCTTGGCTCGCCTAACTTCCTTACTCCAATGCGCATCTCAAAATAGTACTTTCCAAGCTCCGAATTATCTCTTCCTCCAAATGCATGCTAAACGGACGGTAAATAGCTTGATTTCACTACTTTCGGATCCATACCTGCAAATAAGACATAATAACCCAAAGTAGCATATTCGGGGCATTTCGTAGCAATAAACCACGATAAAGGCATAGAAATACGTGCATAAAATAGGCTAAAAAGACTATATAAAATGCACGTATCACCTGTTGCGATGGGTACTCTGGCAGGGCTAAACACTTTAGGGTGTAGTCAGTATTGTGGAGTTGGTGATGGAGTTCGGAGTACATCTGTGACGATTGAGCTGTGTTGTTTGTGGTATTGTTGAGTTATATAAATTGTGTGATTAGTACTGACCCCGTTTATTGTTTTAAAAAGTGTGGTGATCCATTCGGGGATGGTGAGCAGTTGTTGAGCAGGTATGAGTCGAGATACATGGGCTAGCTGGGATGTGTCACCTTCAGATGATAGAGTCTTCCGCTGTAGCTTGAGTAGTTTGTCAGACCTTTTATTTAGTTGATGAGATAGTTGTTTTGAGAACATGTAACCCGTATTTTGGACATTTGGTTTTGGATTGTATTGTTTCACTAAACTTATACTATTTAAATGTTGTTTCGTTATTGTCTTATGATTATCATTGCTTCGGGGAACCGTGATGGTAACAGCTTTATACCTGAGTGGTCCTGGTAAGGCACTTGGAGTATGGGGGTGTTACATTAGGCCCCAAAACTAGTGTATACATATTATCATCTGTAATACTCCGTATTTATGAGTCTCTGGGTACTCTATCGAGTAGGCCTTACTCTGTCGAGTAAGGGTGAGTTGCGTTTTAAAATAGTTTTTGACCTGTTGGGTACTCGATCGAGTAACTAGGATACTTGATCGAGTAAGGGGGCACTCGATCGAGTACCTTAGCTACTCAATCGAGTAGCCGGTTTACGGGGAGTTATTTCTCGGGTTTTGTTAATTATGCGATTAAAGTATTTAAGCTTTTCCGTCATTGTTCTTAAACACTTTTCAAAACCTAAATTACTGTCAAGAGAGAAAGCAAATTACGTTCTTCACTTTAATCGCATTGTTAGCAAATCCCGGAGTTTGGAAGGTCGGATTTCATCGTTTGTTATACCGTTGAGATCCTTGTGTCGAGGGTAAGATCTATGTACCCTTTTTACTGTTTTTCCTTTAAGTTGGTTAAACCTTAATATGGGGATTTGGGGGTTTTGTGTAGATTGTGATTTGGTAGTGTTTATGTGTTTGTATGATAGGAGGAGGTTTTGTAGAAGAGGCTTTTTGATACAAACTTTGTTGATACCGATCCGGATCATTGTGCTTTCCAGGTAGGGTTTCCCTACTCAGTATTAGTTACATAATGTGTGGTGGTTGTGCTGTAATTAGTACTTGTTGTTTGGTTTCGTAACGGTTGTTGATTGATTGTTGTTGATGGATGTGATTGTTTGTCTCTGGTTCTCGAGGTGCGTTCTCGGCTGAGTGGAGTCACTTGCGGGAGTGGCTTCACGTCCTAGTTTCGCCCTTCGTGGAACCCGCCACGGAAGAGGATGTGCACATTAATGGGACAGGGTTATCGCTCGGTATGATGAGCGGGGCTTAGGTGGGTAAGGCTGCGGTCCCCCACTGGCAGGGCTGGTCCAGTGGACAGTCGGTGACAGAGATTGATGGGAGTGGTGTGATTGTGTGTGTGTGACCGTTTGAGCTGTGTTGTTTGTTGTGTTGTTGGATTATATAAATTGTGTGATTAGTACTGACCCCGTTTAAATGTTTTAAAAATTGTGGTGATCCATTCGGGGGTGGTGAGCACTTATTGAGCAGGTATGATATGACGCGTATGGGATAGCTGGAATGAGTCATCACGTGGCAGTTAGAAGTCTTCCGCTGTGTCATACGATGTTTTATTGCTTTGATAGTTTTATCAGTAGACCGTCTGAGAATCTTGTATTTCTTTTTTATCAGTTTGGAATTGCTATGTAATCACTTTAAACTTTATTTACTTTTAAAGTTGTTTCGTTATTGTCTTATGAATATCACGCCTCGGGTAACTGAGATGGTGGCATCCTTATACCTGAGTGGTCCTGGTAAGGCACTTGGAGTATGGGGGTGTTACAAATGGTATCAGAGCGACGATCCTGTAACCTGTAACCAATGAATTTAATGAATATAGGGAGTCAATTAAAATGAACCCGGGGTAAAGGTTGTAGGAGCTAATGCAAAGGCTTGGGAGACGTCCTAAAGTCGCGAACTCGCCCTACAATTTTGAACCGGTCACCATGGGATATGAGTCGGGATCGCTATGTGTTTATCTTGTGAATTGTGTACCTATATGGTGATGTGTGGCATGAATCGGTGGATGTATGTATGTGGAGAATGGGGAATGTGTAGAAAAGATAGTGATGATGTGATTTCGTAAGCTATTGATTGAAAGCATGATAGTTGGTTTACAATGTTGTTTTGAATTGTAGGAAAAGTATATGAGAATGATGAATGATGTGGTAGAAAAAGAAAGTAGTTCATATGTGATAATATGTGATGAATGATGATGTTGCAGGATGGATGATTCATAATGTGGCATAATAATAACATGTGCATAGGAATGTTGTGTCGTATACGTATATTTGGTTTGCATAAGGTTGCATGATAAGTTTATGTACTTGTCCACTATTGTTCATGTGTATATGTGGTAAGAAGTGTGTAGCTGTAATGAATGAATTGGTTGGAAGAGATTAAGTAAGTAATTGCATAAAAATATGACATTCATGTGTGGAACATGTTTATGTGGGTAATGGATTTTAATAATATGGCAATGTTTGTAACATGTGAATAGGGGATTTTATGTTGTATATTATGTTATTGTGTACGTAAAGTTATAAAATAAAAGCATGTGGTAAATCGTGATTGACAAGTTAAATAATCTATGTGCATGATTAATGTTGTTGCTTGGCTTTTCAAAATAGTAACATATGATTATGAATACTGGTTTTATGAGTTTTGGACTGGTTTTGTTTGCTTGGTTGTTGTTTAAGTTGTTTGGAAGTAAAAATCAAATAGTTATGTCGTCTGATTAGAGCAAAGTTGTCTTTAAACTGTTATAACTTGAGATGCATAAATGATTTTGATGTGATTCCAATTGGAGGTGATAGCTTGTCCTTTTACGATTCTAACGATAGGTCACACGCCCAAAACGACTAAGTAATGAGTGAGTTATGACTGCTTTTTACGAAAAACTGACAAAGTCTTGAGAATTGGGGTACTCGATCGAGTAGCCTTGGTACTCGATCGAGTAAGGGGAACTCGATCGAGTACGTTAGTTACTCGATCGAGTAGCCCTGGTGATTTGTTTTACGTGCTTCTGATCTTCACCTACTCGATCGAGTAAGTCCCTTACTCGATCGAGTGGCCTCAGACTTCGATCTAGTGACCCTGTTTTGGGTCATATGCTTATCTTTTGACATTCGTTGCATATTATGTTTAATTCAAAGTTGTTATTTTACTTCTTTATGCATTGTTTTACATGTAAGTTGGTCTTGATACGTAAGTTACCCAATCTATGGGGTGGTGAGTGGCACCTTATGGTGAGTATGAGTTTGGTGGGAGGAGATTAGCTATATGTGGTTGTGCTGAGAAGTGGAAAAAGAAAAAGAATATTGATGAGCTGATTGAGGCATGGTGCAAGTTTTGGTGAGACGTGGTGAGTGATTTATTCACGGAATTGAGTGATGTGAAAGTAAGTGAAAGTGGGTAAGGGATGATGTGGGTCTAAGGAACGTGAGAATGAAAAGATTGAAAGGAAGGTTTGGATAGTGGCAACTTGAGATGTGTAAAGAATTATGGAGTGAGATGGTTAGGAGTCGTGTGGGTCAAGAATATATGTAATGAAAGGTCGTTTTAGAGGAATTGAGAAGAGTGGTATATAGTGAACTTAATGGAGACATGTCGCGACGTGGATTTGCAGATAGTGACTGAGTTTGGAAATTTGTGTTATCGAGAGACGAAACTAATGTGTGATTTCCTTGGGCAATTAACGGTAAAAAAAACAAAAAAAAAAAAAAAATTGATTTCTAGAGATGTAATTGTTTGAACTTTAAATGTTGATTTTTATGGACAAATTAACGACAAGTGTGAGTGAGTGGAGTGATGAGAGGGGACCCATGGTAAGGAAGAGTGAGATAATATCGATAAGAAATAATGGGATTGGAATTTTGGAGCAATGAGAAGGTGATCGGAGTACTAAAAAGTTAGGAAGAAGTAATAAGGAGTTAAATGGTCAATCGCTTTAGTCGAGTGTAAAAAGAAAAGCATGAGGGGAGTAAAACTAAGAAAATGTTCACCGGAGTTATGTGATATAAAAGTAAGGAATTGTCAAGATGCATGATAATATCATGAGGAATTGAATTAATGATTATACAGGAGCTTCGGAACAACAAGATTAGTCTTGAGTTTTGAGGAATTAAGGAAAGTAAGAAGTTGGTAGAATATCTGCAGGATATGAGATTTTGGTGGAGGGTTAGATGATGATACAATTAAGGATAGTATTGGAAATAATGTTGAGGTAATTTTGTTGATGGATTTGATGCTCGTTATTGGGGATGATAGCCAAAGATAGGAGAAAAACCTTGTTGTTTTGATATGAGTGTAAGAGGTTTGATATACGAGCAGTGGTGGTATTGTGGTGTTGTCACTAGTGGTTAAGGGTGATGATAGATAAGAAAGACAGTAGTCCTAGAGAGGTTGATTTTACAAAGGCCGGATTGATATGTATGGTTGTAAGGGAGTATAAGATGTGGTTATATGAGGCGAGCGCTAGTGGTTGAATATTAATGGTATGGCATGAGGTGATGGTTATGCGAATGGGAAAATATGTTATGAGGGGCATATGAGTTAAGCTCGGGCGATAGGTAACCTTTATCGAGTGGTAACTTACGTGATCAGGATTGACTAGTTGGATGTGATTATGGGTCTATGATGTGTATAAATGTTTGTGTGAGGTTCTGACCTCACGAGAAGCGGTATGGTGTGATAGTTATAAAGATGTTATATGAATGTTTGTGATATATGTAGGGTACGACAATCTGATGGAATGAGGCTAAAAAGGTAATAATTTGATTGATTTGGCATGGCTAGTTATAATTTTATGTATATTGATAACACATGCGTATTCCGTGAAATGGTAGAGATGATGTTCATGAGGTGCTTATCTGTTTATCCATATAATATGTTGCTTGTGATTTAATAAAGTGGATTTGAGTAAGTTTTTCTTGTCTGAGAAGTTATCTTTGAGTCGGTGTTTATGGGTTTGAGTAAGTTGTGATGTCTATCGGTGCGGTTGTGGTGCCTCGGGTGGTGATCCTACACGGTACTTCGATTGTGATGCGGGTATTTTTGCATCATGGGTGCGGTTGTTGGTGACGGTGTTGTGATGCCGTCACCGGTTGTGGTGGAGTAGGCGGGATGATTATGATACGAGTTTTCGAAAGTGCATACCAGTTATACATAGATTGTTGTTTTGTTTGCTGTTGTTCTTTGTGAGTTTTGGTTGAACATGTAGACTGTTGTTTTGTTTGTTGATGTTTCTTACCAGTTTCAACTTGGGTGTGAGGGTAGAGTATGATATGGGAGAAAGTTGTGTATGTTTTGTTGTTGTGATGGTATAGTGATTTTCTGTTGATAGGGCACAGTTGTAAGAGGTTGTACAGAACATTTGACCTTGTTGTAGATGAGACATCGGTGCACATAGTCATGGCAAGTGATTCGTAGAACATGTGTGGTAATGATCTCAAAGTCGGTGGTTTTAATCTTTCGTTGGGCCAGTGAGGGAAGGGTGTTTGGATTTAGTGTCTTGTTAAGTCATGTATGAGTTTTGCAGTGATGAAAGAAAAGAACTTGAGGATCTTGTGTGAGTGTACGTAACACGTGTGGATTGTGAGTTATGCTTTTGGCGATTGAAGTTTTATATAGTCTATATAGAGAGGTATGTCATGTTGCGGTAATGTGGAAGAGTTGGAGTATTGGTTATGCTATGGGTTTTGCGGTATTAGTTAGATGGAGTGCAGAGTGAATTGAAGTATGAGAACTGTTTAAGTAAGAAAGCCTTGGAAATAGGAACGGTTATAGAAATGAGGTTATAGACGGTTATCTTTGACATGTGGTGGTGATGAGGATGATGAGATGATTTAACTAAGGATTTAGTATTAGTGAGTTACGAGGACGTAACATTTGTCTTAAGAGGAGTAGGATGCGATAAAAGTGAGTTTCATGGTTGTGCATGTTGTAAAATAATTGGAAGTAGAGTGTTAGCATAGCGTTAAGTAGGGATTTGTTTTGTGGTTGATGTTGTTAAAAGGCCATGGCCGTGCTTGTAGTAGTGTGATGTTTAGGAGTTCGAGAGTTTTGATAGTGGCATGATGATGTTTATGAGTGTAAGTAAACTTCGAGGACGAAGTTCCTTTTAAGGGTGGTAGAATGTAACATTCCGTTTGATGTTAGGGGTATTTTGATATTGGATTGGCTCTGGATGATGTATTACAGAGCTAGTTGGTAGTGTATGGAGTTAGTGTTGAGAGAGATATAATGGAGTCGATACGATATCGTGAGCCATGTTGTGGAGGTAGGAATAGTTAGTGGAGTTGGTGTTACGAGTTCATGTTTGGGTTGGAGTTTTGTTTTGAGTTCTTAGTCACGTTGTTGTGTCTTGATCGAGTTAGTATGTTTGTTTTTGAGTATGGGTTGAACTTCGGGGACGAAGTTCTTTTTAAGGAGGGAAGACTGTAATACTCCGTATTTATGAGTCTCTGGGTACTCTATCGAGTAGGCCTTACTCTGTCGAGTAAGGGTGAGTTGCGTTTTAAAATAGTTTCTGACCTGTTGGGTACTCGATCGAGTAACTAGGATACTCGATCGAGTAAGGGGGCACTCGATCGAGTATCTTAGCTACTCGATCGAGTAGCCGGTTTACGGGGAGTTATTTCTCGGGTTTTGTTAATTATGCGATTAAAGTATTTAAGCTTTTCCGTCATTGTTCTTAAACACGTTTCAAAACCTAAATTACTGTCAAGAGAGAAAGCAAATTACGTTCTTCACTTTAATCGCATTGTTAGCGAATCCCGGAGTTTGGAAGGTCGGATTTCATCGTTTGTTATACCGTTGAGATCCTTGCATCGAGGGTAAGATCTATGTACCCTTTTTACTGTTTTTCCTTTAAGTTGGTTAAACCTTAATATGGGGATTTGGGGGTTTTGTGTAGATTGTGATTTGGTAGTGTTTATGTGTTTGTATGATAGGAGGAGGTTTTGTAGAAGAGGCTTTTTGATACAAATTTGTTGATACCGTCTCGATCAAGTGCTTTCCGTAGGGTTTCCCTACTCGTGATTAGTTACATAATGTGTGGTGGTTGTCTTTGTAATTAGTACTTGTTGTTTGGTTTCGTAACGGTTGTTGATTGATTGTTGTTGATGGATGTGATTGTTTGTCTCTGGTTCTCGAGATGCGTTCTCGGCTGAGTGGAGTCACTTGCGGGAGTGGCTTCACGCCCTAGTTTCGCCCTTCGTGGAACCCGCCACGGAAGGGGATGTGCACATTAATGGGACAGGGTTATCGCTCGGTATGATGAGCGGGGCTTAGGTGGGTACGGCTGCGGTCCCCACTCGCGGGCTGGTCCAAAGGGATCGGTGACGGAGATTGATGGGAGTGGTGTGATTGTGTGTGTGTGACCGTTTAAGCTGTGTTGTTTGTTGTGTTGTTGGATTATATAAATTGTGTGATTAGTACTGACCCCGTTTAAATGTTTTAAAAACTGTGGTGATCCATTCGGGGGTGGTGAGCACTTATTGAGCAGGTATGATATGACGCGTATGGATAGCTGGGATGAGTCATCACGTGGCAGTTAGAAGTCTTCCGCTGTGTCAGACGATGTTTTATAGCTTTGATAGTTTTAGTAGTAGACCGTCTGAGAATCTTGTATTTCTTTTTTATCAGTTTGGAATTGCTATGTAATCACTTTAAACTTTATTTACTTTTAAAGTTGTTTCGTTATTGTCTTATGAATATCATGCCTCGGGTAACCGAGATGGTGGAATCCTTATACCTGAGTGGTCCTGGTAAGGCACTTGGAGTATGGGGGTGTTACATCATCTTTTGGGTTATATTTTCAATTGTTAATCGTTATTTGTATGCACATCTTTGATAATAATACGACCTATTTTGTAATTATAATTTTATAGAGCTATCGGTAAGAGTTGCGGCTAACCCATTTCCCATCTTAACTTAAACTTGTTATTTTTCAAAACGATCTTAATATAACATATATAAAATTCTTTTACATGTCTTCTACTCATTGAATGTAGACCATCTAGGTAAGAAAAGAATTAGAAGCACAATTTACTTTATATATTTATATAAGTAACTTGTACCCATCATATAAAAGACGTGGTCGCGCTCGGTTTTGAAAAGTGTCAGTTATATTGAATATAAAAAATGCTCTTTATTAATTATTATGGCTAATACATCATTGATCATTAGGTCTTTCAAAAAAAATAAAAAACAATGATAATTAGGGAATCGTGATTAATCATGTCGTCTTGAACGATCACAAGGTGATGCATCGGCATGGGGCATTCACATATCACTATGACATCATAAGACTCTAGCCATGACAATGGAAATATATTTCCCTTTTATAACTCTTTACAAAATACTATTTCATTAAAACCTCATTTTTCCAATGTTGCCGTTTCTTGTGACTATAATACCCAGGATATTTAATGGCCTTGTTGACTGACTCTGGTGACCAAGACCGACCTTGGGGAGGAAGGGGGAAGGACCAGACTTACAACACATATTTGTTAGGATGACTTATGATGCGTGTCTAATATATGATGTTTTGCACCTCATTTCACACGCATTTCAGAGCTCAATTGAGTAGTTTATGCTACTATTTCCCTTGTTTCGTGTATTTCTTCCTTTTTGTGTGATATTGCAGAAATATGAAGATTTCAGCGGAAAATGAGCCAAATCCGTCCCCGAGTACTTAGTATTGCATTTGACATGGAGTAGTGACTCGAGAGATTAACTTGGTGCGCATTTCAAGGCCTGAAAGACATATTTGCGAGAGGTTTAGAAGCGGATTGCCAGCTACAGTGGTCTATAGACTGACCTACATGGTCTATAGACCGTCAGAATGCTTCACGATATTGCAGCCTGCTTCAGATGGCTATATCTCGAGTTCTAGAGCCGATAAACGAGTGATTACAATTGGAGATGCAAGCTTATCCTCTTAGCTTTCTAACGCCGCGTAGAACGCCTGATTTGACCAAGTAACGAAGAAATGGCAGCTGTTTTAAGATCGGTGCGCGCTGCAGGAATCGTCAGAATGCAATTCTGTACAACGCCTGTGGTCGATCGACTGACCTCAGTGGTCGATCGACCACTCCACGAGCTGATGCGCAAGTTAAAAGATCGAGAATTCCAAAACCCATTGTGATTAGGTTTAGGAATAAAGGTTACGCAGGACTATTCCTATATAACACAACCTTAGTTTTCAGAATAAGCATTCAGTTTTTATCATTAAGTTCGGAAGATACAATTCAATATCCATCTGTTTAGTTTAGCTTTCCGTCAATAAAGTTTTCTTTGCATTCGGTTTTGTCCTCTTAAATTCTCCCTACGGTATTTCTTTATTCCTTCGTTTAATACTCGCTGCTTTAATTCGTAGTATAGAATTGGTAGTTAGGATTCCCAAAGCCGTATTATTGATTCATGTTAGTTATTTGCTTAATTATTTCAATTATGAATTCTTATGCTTTAATTCCGAATTTCATTGTTGTTATCGTTGTTAGTATGTGTAGCTAAATCACCTTTGCTAGGATGTAGGCGAGCTATTAGCGTAGATTGCATTAGAATAGGTTACCCTCGGACTAGGGCTTGGTCGACCGACTGGCTTATCTGGTCGATCGACTGAGTCGGTTGGTCGATCGACTGGGGTAGCTGGTCGATCGACCATCTTCGTGTCTGATTTGCTTCGTTTGATTCGTTAAGTACAATATCTATCAATGAGACCTAGCGGAGACTTGTTAGATGCTTAGCTTAGACCAACCCGTAGATCGAAAGATAGGGAAGGACTTAGATTAACGATTTAAGACGGCTAAATTGCTAGATCGAAAGATAATGTAATTTAGGCATTAGGATCACTAGTCAAGAACGAAAGTTAGCATTAGTGACACCTAGGGACTAATAGCATAGACCGAGAGGGGCTATTAGTTGACTTGGACCGAGAGGACTTGTCATACCCATCACCCACGACTGTATTTCGAGACCTACCTAGACTTTTGTGCCATCGTAGCTATAGTGACCCGATCATCCTATCTCCTTTTTATTATTTGATTCTCATCATATATTTTCATTGCTTGTTTTTATTTACTTATTTATTTCATTTGCCTTAGAATTAGCTAAAAATAAAAACCCCCACAACTGTTACCCGATAGACTGAAATATAGAAACAACTATTATCTTCCTACCTCCCTGCGGATCGACCCTTACTACCGCTTGCTAGTAGTAGTTTGGAAATTATAAATATTATTTTTGATACTTACATCGACAGGTATCAAATTTTGGCGCTGTTGCCGGGGAGGCAGCGCTAGTTTTAGTTGTTTTTTATTTTTTATATTTTTTTTTAGTCTGTGTTTTGCCTCAAGGGAAGACTGAGTACCTTGAGGCAGTTCTTACCATTTCCTCTAGTGTTGTTTTGTTAGGTCCTACAGGTCCTATCTACAGTACTTCGGAAGGGTGCACCCATGTTCCATTCTCAGGAGCAGCAGGTGTCGTTTTGTGGGAGATGCGGCGGAGCGGAACACACATCTGAGGCATGCAGGTGGCCTAAGGAGAAGATGTTCGCTTTTCATCAACTTCAGCTCGACAATTCGTATAATTACGATTCTACTTCACCACATCAGCCATATGGGCATCCTTATGAAGCCCCACCAGCATCCACTCCGTCACAGCAAGAGTCAAATAATGAAGTTGCGGAGTTGATAAGTCTAGTGCAGCTGCTTATGGTAGAGGTACAGAAAAGTAATGCGGCAAATGAGGTCTCAATCATGGAGCTGAAATCTCAAATTGCTACATTAGACAAGAATGTAGCTGAGATACCGACTCAATTTCACTCTCTGAATCAGCGTATTGAGACCGTACATGCAATGACGCTGAGGAGCGGGTCTGCTCTCGATGGACCCGAGAAAGCTGCTGAAAATGGGAAGAAGAAAAAGGGCGAGAAAAAAAACGATCAACAGTAATCACGGTCGATCGACCACATCACCCAGTCGATCGACCAGTCCGCGAAAAGACACAGCTTCTGGTATTGTTGAAACCAGTCGATCGAATAACCAACATGGTCGATCGACTGAGGAAGCAGCTGATGACGAACCATTCCATCCTCCAATGCCAGATAACTTGAGGGATTACTTGTTTCGGGTACTACTACCAAATCATCGAGGCAAGATCCGATGCTGATGGGTCCGTTTCGATTCCAAAGTATGACCCTACGACGGTCAATGGTTCATTCCCGAGACGGATCAAGAAGGGTCAAGTTACAACAAAGACAAAGTAGTGGATTTTCACCTAAGTCTACGATGCCTAGATGAGAGACTTAGAGGAGAGGGCAAAGCTACTTCGATGCTCCTTATCCGGAAAGACTAGTGCCAACCAAAGATGAGGTAACGTTCGATAAATTCAAAGATTTAGTGTGTAGTCTTAATGTGCAAGTACCTTTCTTAGAGCTAGTTAATCAGGTACCTGCATATATGAAGTTTATGAGATAGTTGCTAGCTAAGAAAAGGTCTTTGAATGTTGTCGAGTCTGTCCCATTAACAGAGGAGTCTAGTTCATATTTAACTCACAAAGTCGCCTGTAAACTCGTCCGACCTGTAGTTTCTCTTCCCCCTCGTAATATTGGTACCTTCTCAATTGAGAAGGCACTATGTGATTTAGGGGCTAGTGTCGTGTTGTGCCCTTGAGTCCGGCTAAGAAATTGGGATTGACTAGATTTGCTATTACGACATGATCGTAGCAAATGGTGACCGTTCAGCGCGATTCGGCCAGTAGGGGTCTTAGAGAATGTGCCTGTTAAAATTGAAAAATTCTTTTTCCCTGTTGAATTTGTTGTTTTGGATATTCCTGAAGATGTCAACACCCCAATTATTTTGGGAAGACCGTTTCTGCACACTGCTAGTGCAATAATTGATGTAGGGGAAAGAACTTTGAGATTTAAGGTAGGGAAGCACTCTATTATGTTTGCCCAGTCCCCTAGGAAGAAAGACCCCATGTGGCCCATGACCTGTAATATGATTTCTGAAAAGAAATCTTATTTTGTGCTTTCTGATGTGCCTGCCCCTGTGCCTATTCCTGTTATGACACCTCCGCCCCAGATTGGGAGCAAATTGGAGGAAGATTATTCTGTTTTGGCTATTGTAGGAACCGGTTTGGGGAAGAAAGAACCGCTAATCGCTCCAGCTGTGAAGGAGCCCATTGTTCAGAGAGGCGGTTTGGGATGTCTGAGCTATGCAACTGACGAGGAGCCAGATGAGGAGCCCAAGAAGAAGGAGCTACCAAAATTTCGAGTCGGACCTTGAGTGTGAGGAGCTAGAAGATGATGGCCATGCTTGGGAAGATGCTAGAGATGATCCGTTGAGTATTCCAAAGTGAGTAGAGTGGAGTCCAAACTTTCGAGATGAGCACTACGGAAGCCACTTCATGTAGACATAAGCCTTGGTCGGAGATTTTCCGCAGTTTCCGTTGATTTATTTCTTAGACCTTTTTAAGACAATTTATTGCTTCTAGACTATTTATCGTTTTTCGTGTGCGCGAAACTTCGCTTAGTTTGGTTTGCTTAGGATTTTTATAAACTTTAGATTGTTACTTTGGGTTTTGACCTTTTTAAGACAATTTTAGGCGCATTATTATGTGTATTTGCAGGTTTATAGACCTTGTTAGCTCAATTTATTGAGCTAATTCGAAGAAATCAGGAAGTTACAAGAATATTTCACGATCGACGATCGCCACCTTAGTCGATCGACGAGTGCTACGCCCAGGAGCTTCTGTTTCCGTCATCTTGGTCGATCGACTGGGTAAGGTGGTCGATCTACCGCTGTCCGCTGCTGTACCTATTTTCGATCATTCCCCTGCTGTGTTTGGTCGATTTGCGGAGTTGAGGACGTCTTTTCTCCACTTTATTCTCCGATTTATTTCTGTTTTCTTCCATTTCCTTATTGTGCACATAATTTTGCTTTTCATAAATTGCTTTCTCGGAAATTATGCGCGGCACTTTTGTTTGTCTTTTCAGGTACTTATTGGTAGCATCAGCTCTCATCAAACCTCCTAGCTCACGCTGGTTTGGGGAGGTTTCCTTTTGCTGCGCTTAAAGTCTTGTGAGTTTCCGAGTTCTTACTTCATGTTTTGTTTAGTTAAGTTCACGCAAATTCCCGTTTTTCCTTTTATTTCATTACATGATTTTGCACAATGGGGACATTGTGCAATTTGGTTTGGGGAAGGGTTTTCCGTTGCATTTCATTTGCTTGCATTCACGTTTACATTTTGTCTTGCATTGTTGGTTATTTTCTCTTATATATACAGGAAATTCAAAAAAATTGAAGAATTTCAAAAAATTCAAAAAAAATGCACGTTTATTCTAGCATATAGGTCGAGTCGGAACGATAGTATTTCAATGATGACATTGCATTTGCAGCTGTTTACGCCTAAGCCTTGCTAATTAACATGTTATTAGTAGAATCATATATGCATAGTCTACGAGTTTTCGTTAAATTTCTTGCTGAACTTGAGACTTGACTTAGATTTTTGGCAAACTACTTATATTTTCTGAGATTTAGAGCCTATAACTGGTGACATTTATGACCAGTTTATCTAGGAATGTGAGTAGTACTCCTTATGAGACATGTTACATCAATATGAATAAATATGAACTTAATCTGCTTAATAGCCGTATGCATTCGGTTTGTGGTTTGTTGACACATGTGGTAGAGGTCCCCTTTTCTCATTTTACCCATAAGCCTCACATAGCCAAATTTGCCTTTTCGTCCCATAAGCTACATACCATTATTTAGCCTACCCTATCCTAGCTAGTATTGGTAGTTGTGGGAATGTGTTTATTGCATCTTGGTTATATTGCTCTGTATGAGAAGGTTGGTGGAATGTTGAAAGGAGGAAAGAAAGGAAGAGAAAATAGAATTGAAAAAAAAAAGAACAAAAAAAAGAAAAAAATGAAAAGAAGGAAGAAAAGAAAAGAAAAGGAAAAAAAAATCAAAATCGCATAATTCAAAGTCTTTATCAAATGGCGATTTTTGCTCCCATGCTTTATTCTTATTATTTGGGGAGTTGACTTTTTGTGGAGATTGTGAGATTAGTGCTACTCATTAGCACCGTTTTGTATTGATTTATCTAGAGCAAGAAGTTAGATGTTGTTATAATTTGGACATCTAGTTACTAGCTTGGCTTTAACTCCTCTTATCCAAATTCATTTTTGCCTCTTCTTACCCATTACCTCACATATCCATATTCACCTCGACATGTGTCATGGTCATCTGTTTGGTTGGAATGCATATGTACGGTTGTAGAGATTATTTTCATATTAGATTGCAGGCATGTTCTTATAAGTCGTAGTTAGGTGAGTGTCACTACAAAATTACTTCTTTCTATCTTTTACATATTTTCACCTGTGCTTATGTGTGATATGAGCGACCCGTGAGAGTCCAATTTGATAAGTCTCTATAGTTGACGGTTCAGCAGTTTTTAACGATTTCATAACTCGTTTGCATGATTCATATTGCTAATTGATTGTTGATTTGTAGCATTAAATTGGTTTAGGCTTTATAGTTTCATTTCGCTCTGAGATTGAACTCGTTCCATTAGGTTTTAGGATCGAGTCTAGTTCTTGCTTGGGGACAAGCAAGGGTTTGATTTGGGGAAGTTTGATGCGTGTCTAATATATGATGTTTTGCACCTCATTTCACACGCATTTCAGAGCTCAATTGAGTAGTTTATGCTACTATTTCCCTTGTTTCGTGTATTTCTTCCTTTTTGTGTGATATTGCAGAAATATGAAGATTTCAGCGGAAAATGATCCAAATCCGTCCACGAGTACTTAGTATTGCATTTGACATGGAGTAGTGACTCGAGAGATGAACTTGATGCGCATTTCAAGGCCTGAAAGACATATTTGCGAGAGTTTTAGAAGCGGATTTCCAGCTACAGTGGTCTATAGACTGACCTACATGGTCTATAGACCGTCAGAATGCTTCACGATATTGCAGCGTGCTTCAGATGGCTATATCTCGAGTTCTAGAGAAGATAAACGAGTGAGTCCAATTGGAGATGAAAGCTTATCCTCTTAGCTTTCTAACGCCGCGTAGAATGCCTTCTTTGACCAAGCAACGAAGAAATGGTAGCTGTTTTAAGATCGGTGCGCGCTGCAGGAATCGTCAGAATGCAATTCTGTACAGCGCCTGTGGTCGATCGACTGACCTCAGTGGTCGATCGACCACTCAACGAGCTGATGCGCAAGTTAAAAGATCGAGAATTCCAAAGCCCATTGTGATTAGGTTTAGGAATAAAGGTTACGCAGGATTATTCCTATATAACACAACCTTAGTTTTCAGAATAAGCATTCAGTTTTTATCATTAAGTTCGGAAGATACAATTCAATATCCATCAGTTTAGTTTAGCTTTCCGTCAATAAAGTTTTCTTTGCATTCGGTTTTGTCCTCTTCAGTTCTCCCTACGGTATTTCTTTATTCCTTCGTTTAATACTCGCTGCTTTAATTCGTAGTATAGAATTGCTAGTTAGGATTCCCAAAGCCGTATTATTGATTCATGTTAGTTATTTGTTTAATTATTTCAATTATGAATTCTTATGCTTTAATTCCGAATTTCATTGTTGTTATCGTTGTTAGTATGTGTAGCTAAATCACCTTTGCTAGGATGTAGGCGAGCTATTAGCGTAGATTGCATTAGAATAGGTTACCCTCGGACTAGGGCTTGGTCGACCGACTGGCTTATCTGGTCGATCGACTGAGTCGGTTGGTCGATCGACTGGAGTAGCTGGTCGATCGACTGGAGTAGCTGGTCGATCGACCATCTTCGTGTCTGATTTGCTTCGTTTGATTCGTTAAGTGCAATATCTATCAATGAGACCTAGCAGAGACTTGTTAGATGCTTAGCTTAGACCAACCCGTAGATCGAAAGATAGGGAAGGACTTAGATTAACGATTTAAGACGGCTAAATTGCTAGATCGAAAGATAATGTAATTTAGGCATTAAGATCACTAGTCAAGAACGAAAGTTAGCATTAGTGACACCTAGGGACTAATAGCATAGACCGAGAGGGGCTATTAGTTGACTTGGACCGAGAGGACTTGTCATACCCATCACCCACGACTGTATTTCGAGACCTACCTAGACTTTTGTGCCATCATAGCTATAGTGACCCGATCATCCTAGCTCCTTTTTATTATTTGATTCTCATCATATATTTTCATTGCTTGTTTTTATTTACTTATTTATTTCATTTGCCTTAGAATTAGCTAAAAATCAAAACCCCTACAACTGTTACCCGATAGACTGAAATATAGAAACAGCTATTATCTTTCTACCTCCCTGCGGATCGACCCTTACTACCGCTTGCTAGTAGTAGTTTGGAAATTATAAATATTATTTTTGATACTTACATCGACAGGTATCAACTTACTCGACCCAGCAGAGGATACTCGGCCGAGTATCTTCAATACTCGACCGAGTAGAGCCTAGTCGGCCGAGTACTCTGGTACTCGACCGAGTATGGCTGCTGTTGACGCGTTAATATAAAACGCAAGTTCGCGAGATGTATTTTATTTCCCATTTCCTCGACAGTTCCTCTTTCTCTAACCCTAGCCGTCTCTCTCCCCTATCACCCTATCTCTATGTACTCTCATGCCTATAGTATACAGCTTCACCATGGAAGGACGGGATTCATTTAGGAAGGATGGTGTGCGTGGTTGTCGTCTGTGCCGCCGTCGAGGCGTGCGTTAGGTAATTTTCTGCCTTGTGCTTCTTTTGGGTAATTCGTTGAGGATAGTTGTTTAATAGGAATGGTTATCATTGTAGGATGCGTACTAGAGTCCTGCTTGGCTGTTATAGATATCTTCCATGGTTGTGTCGAGGTAGGTTTTCCTACTCAGTACCGTTAATTGATTGTGACTGTTATCGTTTCATATCTTTTGGTATATGCTGATCATCGGAGGTTGGGTGTGGTGGTGACGTTGTTGGTGTGGTTGTGTTGTGACGGTTATGGTGTTGTGACAGCTGTGATGCTGTGTGTGTGTGATTGTGGTGGAGTCACTTGCGGGAGTGGCTTCACACCCTAGTTCACCCTCCGTGGAACCCGTCACGGGAGGGGATGTGCACATTAAGGGACAGGGATTGTTAGTCGCTCGTTGATGAGCTGGACTAGGTGGGATGGGCTGCGGTCACCCACTGGCGGCAAGGATTACCTGTTGCGATGGGTAATCTGGCAGGGCTACACACTTCGGTGGGTAGTCGGTTACTGAGCGAGATCGGGAGACTGGGTTAGAGGATGATCAGCTGGTTACATTGTTTACCTATTTTACATCTGATTAGTCGATACTGACCCCGTGTTATTTTGTGGTATCTGCGGTGATCCATTCGAGGATGGTGAGTAGTTGGCCTAGCAGGTACTGTTGATTGTGGCTGCTAGGATTGGAGGGATCGAGTCATCACGCTACCAGTCTAGAGGTGTTGTGTCATGAGTGTTGTAGTTGTATCTTTGGTGTAAAGAGTTTGTATTGAGTCGTATTGTATGAGGTACATTAATATTTTAAAAATTATTCTTTTATTGTCTAATTTGATCTACTTCCTCGGGAAACCGAGATGGTGACACCGTCATACACTGGGATGGTCCTTGGTAAGGCATTCTGGTGTGCGGGGGTGTTACCAAGTGGTATCAGAGCCGACGATTTTGGAACCTGAACTAATGAATCTAATGAATGTAGGGTGTCAACTAAAATGAACCTGGTGTATGTGCGTTGGGATCCCCAACCGATGCTAGATTTTGGGTGAGAAGGCGCCCTCATTTCAAAATCATGGCCCCATCGAACTTAAGCCAGACACATGAATAAGGGTAGCTAGTAAGAGTCGTTGGTTGCTTAGTGGTGGCCGTTGTGTGTATTTGTGTTTATGGTGATGCGTGTCAATGTGTATGGAAAAGTCTAGAGTTGGTGAATGAATCATGGTGATAAGTGATCAGAGGTAAGTCAATTAATTGTTCCACAATGGTTGCGTATGTGATAGTTGTTGTCTTGTAAATGTTGGTTAGAGGTAAGTATAGTATGATTAGCGGAACGTGTAATAATGTAATACGTAAGTTAACCCTTGCGAGTACGGTGGTTAAATAGTTACATATGTTTAGAGTGACATGTGTATTGTTCTATAGTAAAAGTCAGGTAGGAAGGTAGAAGTAACGATAAACTGATAATGTATGTACGAAAATGCGTGTTGGTGCGTGTTAATGTGGTATAACTAAGCTTTAAAAGTGATAAGCCGGTTGCACGGAACTCCGAACGATGTTATTTATTTTGCAGGAAAAATGAAAAATATGATTTCCTCTTCACTTTTGGAAACTCGACCGAGTAGATGACTGTACTCGGCCGAGTAGACCATACTCGGCCGAGTATAAAGCTACTCGACCGAGTGTCCGTTTGGTGAAAATTAAAATCGCTACTGTCCTTGAAAACTCAACCGAGCAAGAAGGATACTCGACCGAGTAGTCGACACTCGGCCGAGTATGCTCAACACTCGACCGAGTATTGATGTAGCGGGACTTACATGGGTTATACAAAAACCCTATTTCGTCCCACTCTTTCTTATTTCCGCCTCCCATCTTCACATCTCCTTCTCTCTAAATATCCATATTCCTCCTTCCTCAAGCTCTTGGGTGGACTCTTGGTGTTCAATTTGTTCTTATTTGCCCCAAATCAGTTTAAGGTAAAGTTTTAACCCAATTTCTTCCTTTATTTTCAAGGTTATGGTGTGATTTAATTAAATTTCTGAAATTCCTTTATAAGTAACTGCAATTGAGTCTTATTCATGCTATACTTTTGATTGAATGGTATACAAACCTCGATTATACCGTTAATTGAGCAATTTCTTGATTTAAGTTGGATTTTTGCGTTCTAGGGTTTGATAAAATCGTCATACCTTGCTCTTTGCTTGATTATCATACTATCTTAAGCCCCTTGATGATTGGAAAAAGGTGTTTTTGAGTAAAGAAGTGGTGTTTTGATAAAATACTTGGTGATTTGCTAAGGAATCGTCTTAAAAAGTTTGTCTCAAATTTTCATACAAGTATAAACAGTCCGTCTTTTGAAAGGTTTTGGTGTGCTTAGCATCTTTGTTAAAGACTTATCTTTTGAAGCATGGTGAAAACCCGAGGCCTACCCAACAAGAGGACTCGTGCTAATGTCCAGTTTGAGACGGGACAGTCAAGCAGTGAACCTGTAGTTCCACCGGCGGAGGCACATCCATCGGTAATATTCTCTGATTTCAATCACCGTAAGGCTTTTGTGGCCCTTATGCGTCGTCCTTTCCGTCCCACCCGCTGTATTAATCCTGGTATTCTTGAGACTTTTGGGATCAAAGAGGACATATTTCATATCTTTCGGATTCTGGGTATGGAGGGGTTATACCACCTGAGGAAGAAATCCTACCCCCACTTGACCTTGGAATTTTTGAGCTCCTATGTTTATGACAAAAAGGGAAAGACTGTCTCTTTTCGTCTCATGAATGAGGATCATGAGCTTACCCTAGACGAGTTTGCTGACCATTTGGGTCTAGAGGCCGAGGGGGAGGGGTACCTTAGTGATGTAGCCAAGAACAGCGGTGCACCTCTTTACCTTCCATACTTGACTGGCCGACCTACTCCTAGCGCCAGTTCCATGCTAATTAATGATGTTCAGCATGTTGTTCTCCGTATGTTCTTGAGGATGATGACCTGCCTGTTGTATGCGAGGGATGACGTGAGTAAGCTTAATTCTCACGAGGTCATGTTGCTTATGTTTTATCTTAACCTACACTGTCAGAAACCGTTCTACTACAGTGCTCCAGGGGTAGTGTGCTCTAGTCTTGAGTGCATGGCACAGTCCGATACCCGACATATTGCTTGCGGGGCCATAGTGACCCGCCTAGCTCAGCGCCTAACGGATTTTGAGGCCCCACCTCCTGAGGGGAATGAGTATGTAGAGATTGTGCCTACCATGGACGCTCAGTACTGGCGTCAGAACAGATGGTTGAGGAAGATGGATGACGGGTCTTATGCCTGGAGGGTGAGGGGATCTATGTGGATGGTGCTTCCAGACCCAGCCCATCTCCCTGTGGTTGACCATTTGGCTGAGTGGGAGCCTTGTGCTATTCCTAGGCCTGCGCCCCAGACCTACCTGATTGACCCAAGGATTCTCTTGGACCTACCTGAGCCTGTGACCGTGTCTGAGGGACAGCAGCAGGCACCTCCCCCACCTCGAGAGCGTCGTAGGGTGAGGTAGTCTAGGACAGACCCGGTTGTACCTGAGCCCTCTTACTCCGCCCCTGACTTCTACCCTTGCTAGTACTCGCCCTACCCCACAGTGCATGACCCCAGGATGCAGCCGAGTGACCTAGCTGAGCGGATCTCTACTACTTTAGTGCTCCGCAACATGCATGAGATGGCGCTTAAATAGGGCATAGGGACACAACTAGCACAACATGTCTGGTGGAGGAGACCGGGAGTGGACACGGGAGTATTCGACAGCTACGGAGTTGACCCGAGTTACTGGAGACCTCCGGAGGAGACTGAGTTTGGCTGCCTTGCGGGACCGTGGGGAGCCAACTATGGCAGTTAGCTAGGGGGAGATTCATCAGCAGCAGCAGCAGGTTTTCCAGGAGCGGGCAGTTCAGGTGCAGGTACTTCTGGTGCAGGCGGTGACGATGACATGGAGGAGGGTCCTCGTTATTGATCTTATGTTATTATATTGCTAGATTGACTTCTTTGGTGTTGAATTTATTTCTTTTGTGTTGGATTTATTACTTTTACATTGGATGTTTACTTTCGGAATTTATTAGCTACTGTTGGATGACTGTACTCGGCCATAAGGCCGCTATTTACTTAACTTGTCGTGTGGAGACGTGTTGGATTTCGTTACGTTAGGGATTAGGTATGTATGGTATTGTTGTGAAGAATTTGGTTGCAGGTTAGTTAGTGAATGCTCTACGTGATGGTGTCAAAGCCCTCTGCCTGCCATAACTCGACCGAGTGTAGTCACTACTCGACCGAGTAGAGCTTACTCGGCCGAGTATACAAATATACTCGATCGAGTAGAGCTTACTCGACTGAGTAGCCATTTATACTCGGCCGATTATTGCTGATACAGAGACCCTGACGTGTAATAGCTATGTGAATTACAAGAGTTATGTGAATAATTGTATGACGGAGTTTGTGGGTGCTTTATATTGTCATTTTGTGCAATAAATTGTTCAAAAGATGGACTATGATCATGTCACAGGTATGCGATTGCTTGGATAACATATTCATTCGTGAATGTTTAGCTATAGAGCATTGGTTAGTATCCAGGAACTTAATTATTCAGGGGGATACCCGAGTCTTTAAACAATATAGAAATGTCAAACAATACCCAGACGGTGTTGTAGCTGTCATCAGTCTTATACGTGTACATGTTTGGTTACGGTTATAATCGCCTCAACTGGATGAGTGAAACTAGTGGCCGGTACATGTCCAACCTAAAAGCTTACGAATAAAGCTGCTATCTTTGGTTAACCCCATATTTGGATTTATATACACTACTTAATTGCTGAAACATTCTGCCTCTATGAATCACAAGCGTGTAATGTCATAAAGTAAGTTGTGCTACAAGAGTCTATGAGTAATGTCACAGTCATGATGTGTGCGTTGGCTTTGGGTACGGGAAGTAGCTAGCGGTGAACTTCGGGGACGAAGTTCCTTTAATAGGGGAAGAGTAATGTCGCGAGGATAAATGTTGAAATTATGCTTGTAATAGTTGAACCCCTTCTACGTTGGTATTTGGAATCACACTATGTTACACGTTATTTTTTTGAAGTTCATTACGTTTCCTTGAAGTTGTATCTATGTTATATGGCAGGTAGCTTGAACGTGCAATCCTGTATGGGGGTGTAGGATGTGTACTTTAAGTGGTCGTTGTTTTGCTTTCACCGGATTAGTATACGGAAAACATGTGGTATGGGATTTGAACGTACCTTGCTGTGAGTCTATGAGGGAGTATCCTCTTCGTATATTTTGTACGTGTTAACTGTGGTGGTATGTTTGTTGGTCGAATAATGTGATGTGGTGGTAGTATCGAGTACGGCCGGCGTTCGTATGTCCTTATGTGTGTGGATTGTGGTTTTGTGGCCTTGTTGTTGATGTCGCGGAGACGGAACTTCGAGGACGAAGTTCTTTTTAAGGGGGGAAGACTGTAATACCCAGGATATTTAAGGGTTTTGTTGACTGACTCTGGTGACCAAGACCGACCTTGGGGAGGAAGGGGGAAGGACCAGACTTACAACACATATTTGTTAGGATGACTTACTCGACCTAGCAGAGGCTACTCGGCCGAGTATCTTCAATAATCGACCGAGTAGAGCCTACTTGGCCGAGTACTCTGGTACTCGACCGAGTATGGCTGTTGTTGACGCGTTAATATAAAACGCATGTTCGCGAGATCTATTTCATTTTCCATTTCCTCGACAGTTCCTCTTTCTCTAACCCTAGCCATCTCTCTCCCCTATCACCCTATCTTTATATACTCTCATGCCTATAGTATACACCTTCACCATGGAAGGACGGGATTCACTTAGGAAGGATGGCGTGCGTGGTTGTCGTCTGTGCCGCCGTCGAGGCGTGCGTTAGGTAAGTTTCTGCCTTGTGCTTCTTTTGGGTAATTCGTTGAGGATAGTTGTGTAATAGGAATGGTTATCGTTGTAGGATGCGTACTGGAGTCCTGCTTGGCCGTTATAGATATCTTCCATGGTTTTGTCGAGGTAGGTTTTCCTACTCAGTACCGTTAATTGATTGTGACTGTTATCGTTTCATATCTTTTGTTATCTGCTGATCATCGGATGTTGGGTGTGGTGGTGACGTTGTTGGTGTGGTTGTGTTGTGACGGTTGTGGTGTTGTGACAGCTGTGATGCTGTGTGTGTGATTGTGGTGGAGTCACTTGCGGGAGTGGCTTCACACCCTAGTTCGCCCTCCGTGGAACCCGTCATGGGAGAGGATGTGCACATTAAGGGACAGGGATTGTTAGTCGCTCGTTGATGAGCTGGACTAGGTGGGATGGGCTGCGGTCACCCACTGGCGGCGAGGATTACCTGTTGCGATGGGTAATCTGCCAGGGGTACACACTTCGGTGGGTAGTCGGTTACTGAGCGAGATCGGGAGACTGGGTTAGAGGATGATCAGCTAGTTACATTGTTTACCTGTTTTACATCTGATTAGTCGATACTGACCCCGTGTTGTTTTGTGGTATCTGCGGTGATCCATTCGGGGATGGTGAGCAGTTGGCTTAGCAGGTACTGTTGATTGTGACTGCTAGGATTGGAGTGATCGAGTCATCACGCTACCAGTCTAGAGGTGTTGTGTCATGAGTGTTGTAGTTGTATCTTTGGTGTAAAGAGTTTGTATTGAGTCGTATTGTATGAGGTACATTAATATTTTAAAAATTGTTCTTTTATTGTCTAATTTGATCTACTTCCTCGGGAAACCGAGATGGTGACACCGGCATACACTGGGATGGTCCTTGGTAAGGCGTCCTGGTGTGTGGGGGTGTTACAGTGACATTATTTAAGTTTCTATGCACAATATTCATCACATTCATCTAAAATTCATTTCAATTTGATGAAACTTTTTGGAGAATGTGTTTCAAAAGAACATTCTTAAGCTCTAGCAATCTCTCTTAATAATGCTTGTGACGTTTGACCCATGGTTTATTTAATTTCCCAATAGATATAAATAATATCAATGTATGCGTTTTCTACAAATGGTATTTGCTAATTATATTTATGTAATATAAAAACATGATGAGTGATTGTGTATGAAGTGTGATTCCCTATATGAGAAATATATCCAATGTGCATAACTATAATTGCTAATATGAGGGGAATGTTTTATTTATTTCATTTGAATGTTCTTGTATAATTTTGTTGATTTATCGATGTTCCTTCTATTCTACTTGTTGTAGTTAAGTTGTCAATAATATAAGCATATGAATATATAATAATATGTAGGCGAATTTAACTTAGTTGTACACCGAGATATGTTAATTTCTTTGTGTTTAACATATATTTTCAATTGATTAAATGATATCAATGATACTAAACTACAAACTATAGTCATTAAAGCTATTTTTGTTTTCCAAAAAATAGTACAGCAAATTCATCACTTCATTAAGTCACCATACCTTAAATATATGAATATACATGTGCATGTGACTAGTAACATATATTAGTTATTTAAAAAATGTGTTGAAGAAACTAATAGGTGACACCATATCTACCAGTACAACGACAATAACCCTCACCACAGCGGCCAAAACATCTTCTTGCGGGGTTACAAAACCTAATCGAGTAATCAGTACAATCACTATTTTGTTGGCACGGTTTAATGGTTATTATCTGGTTCTTACTAATAGTATCCTTTCCTCCAACATCATCATTCAGCAAACTCGAATCCACTTCACTGAAAAAAATTGATAAGCCTGCAATAATACGATTAATATTTAGAAATACATATTTGTATAACAAGTTTAAAATTTTTATTAGGGTTAATTGATAATCACTACCAACTTTAACAGTCTATTTCATAATCACTACCAAGATAAAAAAAGTTTCAAAATCACTACCCTAAAATCATCTCCGATCCAAAAACACTACCAATTGGCCTTTTCCGTCAAATTTAAGAAAATAATGACCAGTTTGCCCCTTGCTTCTATAACTCTTCAACTCCATTTCTTATTCCTCTTTTTCATTACTCGTGTTACTTTGCTATTCCCAATCTACCAACATACCGATTTCTTTTCTATTCCTATTCTACAACCGCCACTCCAAACCGCATCCCAGATCAAGCCGACAATACACCGGACGCCTCGTCTGCACCACTTATCTTCGCCGTCAATCGTGATGCCCGCTTCTCCTCTCATATTTTTTTCCTTTCTTTTCACCCTTGCGCAATGCCGAAGCTCCGTTTATGGTAATCGGAGGTGACGACGAGAAGTGTAATGGTGGAGTGTGGGCATTTCTGGTGGTGTATAGTGATGATCGGAGGCGCAAAGGATTCGTCGGCGAGATGTGCAGTAGGCAATGACGAACGCGGTTGGCTCGCCGGCATTAACTGAGTCGTTGCCAACGTATATTGGCGTGTCACCAACGACGCCTTATAATGTCGGGGATAGATTTGGGAATAGAGTTGGAAGCTTTAATTAACAAGGGGAGGGGTAGAATGGGAATAGAAAAGGAGTTTTTAGGCGGGAAATTTGAAAAACACGAATTTAATGAGATTTTCCGGCTATTTGGTAGTGTTTTTAGATCGGAGGTGATTTTAGGGTAGTGATTTTGATACTTTTTTTATCTTGGTAGTGATTATGAAAAAGAGTGTTAAAGTTGGTAGTGTTTATCAATTAACCCTTTTTATTATTAACTGAAATTAACGAATAATTTTATACAAACTAAAACTTAGGTAGGCCAATTTATTTTTCCCATAAGCAAATCGAGAATATTATAAACTTGATTCCACTGCTATAAATTAAGATGACAAAATATGTTTGAATTATATAAAAGAAAAATGTAAAAAAACTTAGCCAACTGAAAAACGAATATAAAAATCTCGAACTAATTTTTAGAAACCATGTGTTAGTTATATAAAATAAAAAGTGTTGTCAAAATTAATTATAAAATTTTGACACTGAATATTTTGGTTATAATTAATAATCTTCATACAATAATAATGACAAGGTAAGTTACAGCAAGTAGAAAGACTAAGAGCAATGAGTAAGATGTTTTATGCATTGCATATTTGAAAATGCTAATAAAGATAATGCATAGATATGAATAGAAAAATAACAAACTTGATGTACCTATTAGAACAAGGAAAAAGATTGACTTCAAAGAACTTAGAAATTCCATTTTTTCTAATGTACTATCTTCTGATTTTATTATTATAATTTGATCTTATTGAAGTGAGTTGTGATGTACACATGTGTGATATTTATATAGCATAACCCCATGTATGTTAACCAAATCTATTTATATTCACCTTTGTTGTTAGCTTGGAAACAAAAAATTGCATACCAATTTGACCAATATTGATACATTTATAAAAATCAACTAAAGTGATATTTTATTGATTTCTGACAAATTTGAGTAACTTTAGTACCATGAAGATTATATTACCTCAAATAAAATATTCATATGTTAGTTTTTTTTTTCATAACGCTAGGATTGTTACATTAATGTTGATGGTGAGCGAGTCGTTGTTCACTCCATCAAACACATTTATATTTCTCAACAAACAACTAGTTAGTGGTTAAGTCGAGATCGATCTATGGGATAGTGTTCTTTGGGTTCTAAGTCTATCTATCTCAATTTATGCTAGTGTCACAATGGATTTAGGTTGAAGTTGGTGTGTCTAAACTAATAGAAGCAATAAAGTAAAACAAACAATAAATTAAGAGATGTAAACAATTAAAAATATACTAGGATGTCATGGGATCATAAGGGAGTCAGAGTAAGATAGCATAAATGAGTTATATGGATGCAAGCAAACTATTATTGTTGGATTTTAAGTTAGTTCATGTCAAATGGTTCAGAAGAAGATTTGGGTCCCGGAGCCGAGTCATTTGTGACTGTACAACACCTACAAGTCGACTTAATTCCTCTTATTGAACAACAAGCATGATAAACCAAATCCTAGGGAAACTTACATCTCAGAGCCGAGTCTTTTGTGTCTGTACAACACCTACAAGTCGATTTTGGTTTTTCCTACTCAACAATATGTAAGGTCTAATAAGACTTGAGTTGTTTTATATCTTACAGGCTTTATTGAAAAGATAAGAGAAACATGCTAGGTTGTCAATCAAGCATTTCGTCAAACATGGTATGTGCATAAGATGAGGAACAATAAGCAAGCATACAAATGAACTCATTATGCATAAACTTGTCCTATGATTAACTCCTCTAGTACCCCATTAATCCTAGTTAAATAACTACTCACTCATTATCATGGGAAACATGTCTCTTATGGTGTCAATCATTACAACAAATATAAACATGATAAGAAAATGAGGAAATAAGCAAAAAAGAGTAAAGAGATACCAAACTTAAAATGAACGAATGGAAAGCCAAGAATAATAGAAGAAAAGTTGATTGATTGATGAAGAGTTTTCAATTCTCCAATAATAACCAATAATCTTCAATTACCCAATAATAATAAAGCTTGAATAATAATTAAAGAAATATTAATGTGTAATTTTGTGGAATGATTGAGATTAATCTATTCTAACCTACTCGTAATCTAATCTAAGGAAGGTTTGCCTCCACTAAGAAGGATTCTTCTCCTAAGGGAACTTAATTCCCTTGATTATTACAAATGGAGTATATATAGTGGTACATAATTAGGTTAAGTAAGGATATATTAGTAAATAACAATGCTAAGTTTTAAATAAGGAATTGCAAGTCCCGTGGGAAATGCGTAGATCGCGTTGCTACTCCCACCATGATCCGCCCGGATCGGCTTGAAGCACGACCAGTCTGCTTGAAGATCCGCTCGTCTCGTGTAGGAGCCGCTCGGATCATGGCCCTGCAATCCGCCCCGCCCGTGCCAAGGACGCACGGATCCTGGACAAGATTCATCTTCTCTCTAAAAGGCCTATGATATATGTATACTCTTTATTTTTACTTCTCTGGTCATCATTCTTGCCTCCTTTCCATACTAGTCCATCTAAGATCGTCATCAAGCTTCCAAATATGTACGGGAGATGGGAATTCTGCCTCATTATCTACTTTCCTATAAGACATATAAAATGCACTAGGAAAGCAACATAGGAAGGGAATGACGGATCAAATAGCCATGAAATGCTATAATAGTATGCAAAATGGGTTCAATTAGGGGACTAAATGTGCGCAATTAAGAGTCACATCAAATATAAAAATGAATAATTGCAAATCATGTTCCAATCTACAAGGGTAGCCAGTGTGGCTACCTAAATAAGAAAATTAAAGTACAATCCATACATGTTTTGGATAATTTAAAGAGTCTCCCAGTCTTTTATGTGTTTGAGAAGGAGAATCCTTTAGGTCTTAGAAGATCATAAACCTGTGTTTTAAAATAGCTCCAGCTCAACAACAGCTTTGTAGTAGCACAACCCTAGCAGCTTGAACAAACACATCCCTACAAGTGAGAATGCTACTCCAAAACAAAGAGCGATAATAGAAATACCTAGCTTGCATTATGTAACTTTGTATGAACTGAGGTATAAGTAAATCGTGGTTAACGACACAATTAATAGTTTATGTGATGGTATGAATCGGTAAGTACTCGCTAAAATACTTCCGGACGAAGTTGCTTTTACGGGAGTAGCGTATGTTGTTTGTTTCCGTTATTTTACAATTTGGTTAACAATGTGACTTTATACTGCCTTAATATTTTCTTATGTGGATTGTTGACATCATATCTATTCATCATGTGTGGGTGTTGATTTATTACATGGTTTGATCTTGTCTAACACTCTGTATTTGTTAAGTTGTTATTTTAATATTAAATTTATTATGTTATAATTGTAAAGATAAGGGTTTTATTGGTGTAACGTTGGCTTGTAGTGTTGTGAAGGTTCTTAGCAGCATGGTTGTGTGGAAGTAACCTTGTTTACTTGGTATTCTCCTTTGTGGTTGTATGATTGGTATTTAGTTGTTCGGTTACGAGGACGTAACCTTGTTTTTAAGGGTGGTAGCATATAACATTTCATTCCGGTAGTGTTCTTGCTTGGTGAATTTTTTTGGTTTTCGATTTATTAGTGGCGATATGATAAGTAAGAAAGTGTTAGATGTGCGTTGGTGCTAGTGTTGTGGGTATTCGACAGTATTATGGAGGTTAGGTGAGTGGGTGTTGGGATTAGAGGAAGGGGGTTTTATGGTGCATATATGAGTGTGAACTGCAAGGACGAAGTTTGTTTTTAAGGAGGGAAGACTGTAATACTACGTATTCTGATAGCCGGGTACTCGGTCGAGTGGGTTGTACTCGACCGAGTAAAGTAGACTTGTGTTTAGTCAGAAATCTGCCTAGGGGTTACTCGACCGCGTCAGTGAGGCATTCGGTCGAGTATTGCGTACTCGGCCGAGTGCCCGGTCTAGGGATGTGTTCTGCGCGGTTTGATTAGAATGAATTTGGGAGTTATATAATCACATAATCAGTTTTCGTTAATCATTTCTAACCCTAAAACATTTCTCTAAACACTCCCTAATCACTCTAATCATCAACCTATCAAGGATCTAGCTTTTGTTGTCGGATTTCACCTTACCTCATGTCAATCGTTGTTGTAAGTCTCGATCTCTATTCTTATGTTTATAGTAGACATAACCTTAGTTTTGGGGGATTTGGGGGACTTGTTAACTGGGCACTAAATTGATTATTAAGGGGTAGTATTAATTGTATGTGATTACTATTTGTAGGTGACAATTTCATGGAGGATTACTATTGTGATTACTTGTGCGTGCTTGGATTGCAAAAAGGTAGGTTTTGAAGGAAATGTAGATTCATATACATGTTAACATACTCTTATATGTCTAAATAATTTGTCATAAAATTAATTACGGATTTTATGCATGCAAACAATATCCCACTTGTCCTCGACAAGTGTGCGTCACCAATTCTCTTGTCCTATTACTATCTCCCACTCAATGCAAGGTGTCTTTCAGGTCGTACTTGCAAGTGATCATATCGAGAGTGGTTTCCTCGATCTGGAGAATAACTGATTGACCGGATTTATCCACTCTGGATACCTTCCGAGCGTGGCCACGCATTTCCAGTTCATTGCTCCTCGAGTGGCCCTGAGATATTGTTATAACCCTGACAAGGGGTGGACAATTCCTATCGCACTCATTCCCTTCGACTAGCCACAACCATCATAACCCAAAATATGCCCATTTGACCCCATTTACGAAGGTCGTAGTAACACAAATCAAAGTTAATCAAAATCGTGCCATCTTAGGCGAATAGTCTCTAGTCAAAAGAATCGACTCATTAGAACACTATAGTAGCTCTCGCCACGACCAGGCTATATAAATTTGCAGAACTCTATAAGCGGTCATAAGGCCCGACAAAATGTTCCTAACATCTGCCTATGTGATCGACTAGTCATCTCACATGACTGTATGGCACTTGAACTTGCCATCAATCGCCTCACACTCTAGTCACTTCGAGACGTCACCTCATATAAGTAACTATGGGCAAAACAATGTTAATCCATGTTCACTTTAACGGGGTTCAATTGTCTCTACAACCCGTTTGGATGTAACAAAGTATAAATTAAGGATAAAAGACAAATGCGATTATGAACATGAACAAAAAACAACACTTTTATTTCATTTCAAAATCTAACAAAAATTTGGTACACGTTTAAGTCCCATGGACGCAACATGCCCATCATGCTTAGCCTGCGATAAAGGCTTGGTGAGCGGATCGGCTATGTTGTCATCCGTCCCAACCTTACAAATCGCAATTTCCTTTCTTTCAATGAAATCTCTTATTACATGATACTTTCTAAGTACATGTCTAGATCTATTACTAGACTTTGGCTCCTTAGCTTGGAAGATCGTCCCACTATTATCACAATAGAGAGTGATGGGATCATCGGCGGTAGGTACTACTTTTAGACCTTCCGTGAATTGCTTGATCCACATAGCTTCCTTGGCGCTTCGATGCTTTGCTATGTACTCACCTCCGTTGTCGAATCCGCGATTCTGACTTCCTTGAAGCTTCTCCAGCTTACGGCACCACCATTGAGCATGAAAACAAAACCAACTTTGTGATTTCATGTCATCTCTATCTGTTTGAAAACTTGAGTCCGTGTATCCTGTAACACGCAACTCGGTGTCTCCTCCAAACACAAGGATAGAGTCCTTAGTTCTTCTCAAGTACTTAAGGATGTTCTTGACAAAGAAATCCAAAGGTGACTCTCACCTGGATTTCCTTGATATCTACTCGTCATGCTCAAGGCATACGAGACATCAGGACGTGTGCATATCATGGCATACATGATTGATCCAACAGCGGAAGCGTAAGGGATCAACTTCATGCGTTCAACATCATGGGGTTCGGAGGGACATTGAGTCCTGCTCAATATCGTTCCGGTTACCATAGGCACCAAACCCCTTTTGGATTTGTCCATGCTTTGAATCGTCAAGAATCTTATCAACATAAGACTCTTGACTTAGTGCCAATATCCTCTTGGGTCTATCTCTATAGATCCGGATACCTAATATGCGTTGTGCCTCTCCTAAATCCTTCATTTGGAAGTGGTTACCTAACCACTTCTTAACAGAAGACAACATTGGAATATCATTTCCAATGAGTAGTATGTCATCGACATACAAGATTAGGAACACAACATTGCTCCCACTGAATTTCATGTATAAACATGGTTCCTCAACATTTCGAGTGAAACCATTTTCTTTTATAACATGATTGAATCGATGATTCCAACTTCTAGATGC